>NC_133781.1:28847105-28946036 GCF_003597395.2 Chelonoidis abingdonii
TGTGGGGAAGCTAGAGGAGAGGATTGCGTTCGTGATTGAGCTGGTGCGCATTGTAGTGGCGGAGCTGAGAGTGATGAGGGTGTACTGTTGGAGGATTGAGGAGCAGCTTATCAGCACGGAGGTAGTCCGTGGTGAGTGATAAGAGGGATGTGTGGGAGGCCATAGGAAGTAGCCAGGGTTGATAGCTGTCATGAGGCTGTTACAGAGCCTAGGACAGCTGCGATCAGGGGCTGGCTGGAACGGGTAGGTGGCGGCCTCTGTTTTCCCCCGCACCTACAAACCTCCCAACTCCTGATCAGACACAGGAGGAGCTGACTCAGACTGTGGGTTCCACAAGAAGGGAAGATCACTGAGGTGAACAAATCCGCCAATAAGCGCAGGACCCACCAAGGTAGAGGAGGAACTTTGTCACAAATGGCAAACCCTAAATGTTATAAAATCATGAATCAGGCCCCCCAAAATCAGGAGCTATTTAAAAAAAAAAAATCAGGAGAATTTTTTAAAGGTAATAAATGTGGGGAATCTTTTTCTTAGTATCCCAAGGTCACATTTGCAAGCTTTTGCCTGCAACCATCAGTATTAGAAATTTATATATTTATTTATTTTAATGAAGACCAAGATTCTCAGGTATTCATATAACTCCAGGATCTGGGGCTTTAAGCCCAACAAAAAACATTGCAAGACTAGCAATAATATCACAAGAGTTGGCCACACTGTTACTAATAGCGTTTTTACCTGCTACTAGTTTACTTCTTGCTTATAAAAAGGCTTATTTGTTAGGCAAAGAGGAACGCATAGTTGTTAGGAAATGTTTGCGTACAGTGGTTGTTTCTTGTTGAACAGTCAACATTTATCAACAGTTTCTTTGGGAACTGATCCAACTCACTGATCTTCACTGAATCAATGGAAAAATATCCATTAATTTCAACGGGCTTTGGATCAAGTCCCTGTTGACCTTTCTCGAAGCGCAGAGGAATACTGAAGTGTCTTCAAGATACCAACATGGAGTAAATGTTGGTAACATGCTGGCTGTTTAAGGGAGACCACTGGAGTGGAAATGAGCAGCCAGAATGCAATATGTGAGATACCAAGAGTAAGGAGTCTTTGACCAAGGAGAAACTGCAAGAATAAAAAAAATATAAGATGCTTAATCCTTGATTTTTCAGAAAATCTGCTGGTGAGTTGCATGCACAATAACTCACTGGGTACAAAAACTGCTCACACTGAAAAATAATTCTCATTGGCATGAAACTCTGCGACTGCACATCTGACGGTAATTGTATGTTTTGTGGTTTCCTTTTGCTCCCATCACTCAATCCTTAAATGTGTGCCTAACCTGGTTGAAACTGAAATACCGTCTCCCCACCGTGGACAAGGCCTATATGCTTACTCAGCTCTCTTATATGCCGTATGCCTCATTGCATTATTTGAGTGGCGCAGAGACCTTGCATTGGCTTTCTGCAAAATGGCAAATTCCATCCTCTTAATACCTGGGCACTCTTGATTGTAATGGGCACTCAGATTTGTGTGCCAGGCTAAAGACAAGAAAGGACAATGAAGTAAGAGGATGATCCAGTGGTTACGGTGTAATCTTGAACTTTGGAGACCCTGGGTCATTTCATGCACTGCCACAGACTTTTGGCAATTCCCTAAGAATCAGATTTTTTAAAAGACATTTAGTAGGGCTGTCAAGTGATTAAAAAAATGAATCATGATGAATGGCACTGTTAAACAATAATACAATACTATTGATATAAATATTGTTGTTTTCCGACATTTTCAAATATATTGATTTAAATTACAACATAGAATACAAAGTGTACAGTGCTCACCTTATATTTATTTTTTGTTAAAAATATTTGCACTGTGAAAACAAAAGAAATAGTATATTTCAATTCACTTAATATAAGTACTTAGTGCAATCTCTTTATCACGGAAGTTGAACTTACAAATGTTGAATTATGTACAAAAAATAACTGCATTGTTTTATTTTCCAATGTAAAACTTTAGAGCCTCCAAGTCCACTCAGTTCTACCTCTTGGTCAGCCAATTGCTCAGACAAGTTTGTTTACATTTGCAGGAGATAATGCTGCCTGCTTCTTATTTACAATGGCACCTGAATGTGAGAACAGGCATTTGCATGGCACTGTTAGAGCCAGCATTGCAAAATATTACATGCCAGATGTGCTAAAGATTCATATGTCCCTTCATGCTTCAACCACCGTTCCAGGGGACATGCATCCATGCTGATGATAGGTTCTGCTCGATAACGATCCAAAGCAGTGCAGACCAACTCCTGTTCATTTTCATCATCTGAGTAAGATGCCACCAGCAGAAGATTGATTTTATTTTTGGTGGTTCAGGTTCTGTAGTTTCTGCATCGGAATGTTGCTCTTTTAAGACTTCTGAAAGCATGCTCCACACCTCATCCCTTTCAGATTTTGGAAGGCACTTCAGATTCTTAAACCTTAGTTCAAGTGCTGTATCAATTCTTAGAAATCTCACATTAGTACCTTTCTTGTGTTTTGTCAAATCTGCGGTGAAAGTGTTCTTAAAACGAACAACATGTGGGGTCATCATCCCAGACTGCTATAACATGAAATATATGGCAGAATGTGGGTAAAACACAGAGCAGGAGACATACAATTCTCCCCCAAGGAGTTCAGTCACAAATGTAATTAATGCATTACTTTGTTAACGAGTGTTATCAGCATGGAAGCATGTCCTCTGGAATGGTGGCCAAAGCATGAAGAGGAATACAAATGTTTAGCAAATCTGGCACATAAATACCTTGCTACAAAAGTGAAATGCGAATGTCTGTTCTCACTTTCTGGTGAAATTGTAAATAAGAAGCAGGCACCATTATCTCCCGTAAATGTAAATAAACTTGTTTGTCTTAGTGATTGGCTGAACAAGAAGTAGGACCAAGTGGACTTGTAGGCTCTAAAGTTTTACATAACTGCACTCAAAAACAAAACAGTGTAACAAAAAAACACATTTGTAAGTTGCACTTTCACGATAAAGCAATTGCAGTATAGTATTTGTATGAGGTGAACTGAAAAATACTATTTATTTTATCATTTTTACAGTGCAAATATTTGTAATAAAAATAATATAAAGTGAACATTGTACACTTTTATTCTGTGTTGTAACTGAAATCAATATATTTGAAAATGCATCCAAAATATTTAATAAATTTCAATTGGTATTTTATTGTTTAACAGTGTAATTAAAACTTTGATTAATTTTTTTGAGTTAATTACATGCATTAACTGTGATTAATCGACAGCCCGAGTATTTAGGTGACCAAAGATGCGATAGTCACAGAGTAGGATTTTCAAAAGCAAAACCCAGGCTTAGAATTCCCAATGACTTAAATAGGAGTTAGGTACCTAGAAGCCTTTGAAAATCTTGAGATGCCTATCTGCATCATCAGACACCTAAACGTCATTATGTATCTGGCCCCTGGTCTCTCTGGGCCTCAGTTTCCCTTGTATAAAAATGGGATAATTGTACTTGCTAGTGTGGTCTGAGGCTAAATGCATTGAAGATTATGAGCTAGTTGGATGGTACAGTAATGAGCCTAAAATTAATACCTAAGACCGAATAACGTGAGATAATAGAGGCACCGTTCCTGCAAAGATTTTTGCACGTGCTTAATTTTATGCCCTATGATTAGTGTCATTGAGCTAATTAAAGTTAAGCACATGCAGAAATCTTTGCAACATCGAGGTCTAAGTGTGTATCCTAGAGTGGCGGGACATTCAACTGTAGCCTTTTTATTAAATGTCAGTTGGCACGGTGCATCTTCTCCAGGCAGAAATATTGTGTAACCCTATAGCATTTGGCCTTATTTGTACTTAACCAGGGTACTGAGTGGGTGTAAGTATTTATTAGCCAAGTTCTTTTGGGGTTAGCATGTGTTTGGAGGATGTTCATATGCATGTTGCACAAGACATTACATGTACAGCAAAGCTGAGATACTTCGTGCTTTGAATGTATAAAAAACCAAAGCAATAAAGCAAGCTAACCTCATTTCCACCCCATGCACTCTCCAAATGTTCCACCACCAAGACTGGCAAAGATCTTAAGTCTAACTACTCATATGAGTGAAGCTAGCACTTAACAAGGGTCCCATTAAGGTTGACAAGATCCATGTTTATTTTCTGTAAGGAAAACAAGAACATTTCCATTTATTCATTTCAGAGTCTTATAGAATCTTGCAAACCCTTAATTAGCCCTCTCCACACTCTCGGGAGGTAGCTAACTATCATTGTCCCATTTCAGAGATCAGAAAACTGAGACAAAGGCCCAAATTTTCAAAATCCATCCAGTGCAATGTTGCCTCAGTCCGCAGACCCCTGGGCATGAGCAGTCGTGAGCTGGAGCCGGTTCCCACCAGTTCGCAGGAACCGGTTGTTAAATGTAGAAGCCCTTTTAGAACCGGCTGTCCCGTGAGGGACAACTGGTTCGAAAAGGGCTTTTAAATTTAACAACAGCACCAGCAGCTCCCTGCCATTTCCCCAGCCCCAGCTCACCTCACTCCGCCTCTGCCTCCTCCCCCTCCCGGGCTTCCCACGAATCAGCTGTTCGCGCAGGAAGCCTGGGAGAGCTGAGAAGGAAGCAGCGGCTTCCCACAGGTTTGCTGGGGCTGGGGTGTGAGGAGGGCTCCAGGCACCGCACGGCTCTGGCCTGGCTCCCTACCCCATCCCTGGGCGGCGCGGCTCCAGCCCGGTCCCGACCGCAGCCAGCGTAGCTCTGGCCCAGTCCCTGGGCCCAGCCAGCTGGGCAGCACAGCTCCGTCCTGGCCCCAGGCAGCTGGGCGCCCTGACTCTGGCCCTGGCCGAGCGCCCCAGCTCTGGTCCCAACCCCAGCCGAGCAGCCCAGCTCAGCCCAGCCCCAGCCCGACCCCCATCTCCAGGCAGCGCGGTAAGGGGGCAGGGAGCATGGAGAGGGTGTTGGCTAGAGGGCAGGGGAGTTGGGGGGGTGGATTAGTGTCAGGGTGGTCAGAGGGCAGGGAACGGGGGATTGAATGGGGGCAAGGGTCCCGGGGGGACAGTCAGGAAGGAGCAGGGGTTGGATGGGGCGGCAGGGGTCAGGGAAGGGGGTGGATGGGGCAGGGGTCCGGAGGGGTGCTGTCAAGGAATGTGGGGGGTTGGATGGGGCAGGAGTCCTGGTGGGGGGCATGACCCCCTCATGGGCTGAGGAGGAGGGAACCGCTTGTTAATATTTTGGCAGCGCATCACAGGACATGAGCACAGTAATCGATCATTAATACTGATAAATGAAGAAACCATGGAGAACATCACTGAGCCACTCGCTCATTCAACCCTGATCAGGCCTTAAATCCAGACAACCAGGATGCACTTTTAAAATGGAACCAGCAGCTTGTGCCAGCTATTGGGGGCTGGAACCGCCACACCAGGCTCTCAGTCGGTTTGTCTGCTTAGAAAGTGAAGAATCAAACACAGCATTGTTCAACATCTCTGTACAGCAGCGACTGCCCTGTGCCGGGTGCTTTCCAAACACGCAAGGATCCCCTGTCTCTGCTCCAAAGAGCTCCCCATCTAAAAGGTAGTCACGGAAGTTAGTGTCAGGAATTGGGTCCTGCAGCTGGGCCTGGGATCAGCCAGCTAACTGCAGCTGAAAGCCCTCATTGGCCAGATTGCCGGAGTCCAGCAGTAGCACTTGGCCAGTGGCTGCTCAATGCTTATGCCTGTGGCCGCCCTGCTCCCCAGCCCTGCTCCAGTTTGCTCAAACCCTGCTCAGTTTCTGACTTTGGAGCTTTGCCCCAGCTCCAACCACTAGGCCAGAATGCCCAGCCCCCCATCCCTGCCAGTTAGTGGAAGGGGAACAATATGCGATTACTACAAAGGACACCAGACACACAGGGTACATCAAAGAAACTTGGAAACAAAACCATCCCATGGTTCTTCATTTTATCCTGACACCCGAGATCCATGGATTCCCCTTAACATCTTGCCAGTCTTGCTGGGAGACGGTAAAAAGCTCTCTCAGATACTTGTATGCCCTCTATGACCCGGTGACCCACCCTGGAAATCTTTAACATATTTATCCCCCTCACAGGCTGGACAGTGCTACTGCCCCAGTATACACATGGGGAGCTGAGGCACAGAGACACTCCCCAAGATCACACAGGAAGTCGGTGGCAAAGGAGGAAACTGAATGCAGCTCCCTCATGCCCCCAGCTAGCGTTCTAACGACCAGGCCATCCTTCCTTTATATTCTATCTCAGTTCAATAGCCTTACGACAGTCAGTTTCTTCCTACAGGAACAGCTGTATCCCAGAGTGACAAGCAGAACAACTCTCCACCATCTCGTGCAAGGTGGCAGCATGTTTATATTGTATTTGCTTAGAATGCCGTGTTTTCATTGACAGCTATTGTTCCCAGGCATAATTTCAGATCTGGACTTCAGCCAGACATTCAATCACAACAAGACAGACGTATATAATTTCCCTTCACCTCTGGGGCACAAATAGAAAAGAAAGGCTTTCATGTTATTTTCTACAATACCCTTCCACCCCCATTTCTACAGGTCGAATGTTCATAATGATCTTGGCGGGCTACATCTAATGCAGGATTAAAAGCATTATGCAATGTCATCTCCCAGCCATCTGAGGGCAAGGTTTTCTCTAAATAAATAAGGGGGGGAGGGAGTTGTACTAAGTCCCACTACACACCAAACTCAAATCAGAACACGCTGCTTACAAAAACTCCACTGCAAAATCCTGACCTGGGGACACTCCAAACACCACCCACCAACTCAAAGGCATCTACCCTTTACATCCAGGCTCCTGGTTTAAAATGAAAAGCCAAAGTCCTGACAGACTTTGAACAATGTTGGCAGTCCAACCAGTTGTCTATCAGCTTGATTTTCAAAGATGCTGAGCACCAGCCACTCCCATTGACCTCATGGGTTGAGGGTCAGGGCTTACCTCTGTAAAGACTACATGGTTCTATGGACAGGATACAGAACTGACATAAGCAGCCTTGGTTCTCTCTCTCTCTCTCTCTCTCACTGTGGGGCCTTGGGAAAGTCACCTCTGTGCTGAAGCTGACCTGTCTGTTCCACACAGATATTGGTACTTCCCCCTACCTTTGGTCAAAGCCCTCTGAGGTGACCACACGGAAGCAGCAATTCTCATGGGTCACGCTTTCAGCTCCTTTGCTGCTCTGAGTTCCACAGGACAGGTTAAGCATGGACATCGATGGCGGGAACTTCCCCACATGTGTGCCTCAATCTTCTTTTGGTGGGATCATCTCCAGGGTCTAGAACAGAGAGCACCTTCTGTTCCCACTCCATCCTTGGCCTCTGCCAAGACTGCTAACCAAACTGCCAATTGATACTCCTTGGGATGGCGGACTTTGTTGTATGGATACCAAAGATGACATCCTGCTTCCACTGAAGTCCATGGCAAAAAACTCACTTTCACCCCAATTGGGGCCAGGATTTCACTCCTACTCTCTAGGACACTTATGATTTCTCCAAAGACTTAGGAGCTGACAAGTGTCAGATGCAGGACTTGATGATTCAGTGATCTGATCTGGCATGGCAAATCCAACGAACAGTGAACTCCCTGCAGCATGAATCTAGATATTGATGCCAACTGAGAGGACTTCTCTTTGAGGTGTTTGTTGCAGCATCAAGTGCGTTATTTTTGGACTATCTCAAAATAAAGACCTCAGGCAAACCTAATCGAATTAAGAGGAAGCAATGTAATAAAATGGAGGGAGGAGAAGAAAATGGAAGGATCGACTGCAGCAAAATAAGTCAGCAAAGACTCTGAATTTCCCATTTATTGAAACTAATCACAGTAAAAAGGTCAGGTCCATTGGCAACCAGCATTTTTATATCATTCAGAACGACATACAAATAAATACAGACAAAATCTAGCCAACAAACTGAACCGAACCACAATTTCATGGTTTTAACTTAGTGTCATTAGTGCCTAGTCCTCTTGACTGCATTCCTACAGCCTCTCTAGGAGGATCTACTTATCGTTTACTGGGAGACTGTCTCTGGTGCACATGGCCCATAACTCTCATGAGTGAATCTCCGTGGCATACATATTACAAACATAAGCCTGGAGGGCTTGAGCTGTCTAGATATCAGCCAGGCAATCCAGCTATTTACTGTGCCTGCCCAAGTGTCTAATCAAACCCCATTTTGACAGGGGAGAACAGCCTGACTAGAAAGTGAACTGGGATGTGTGATCTCCTTCATTATCTTGACTTCTGCTTTTCATTATTCAGCTTAGTGTGAAAAAGTCAAATTCCTTCATGCTCACTTTGTGAGTGCGTGTCCGACTAAGAGGAGCAGGGCTTGCTCCTGATCTGTTAAAACCAGAGACTTGGCATGTTTGGGAACCACTGTTAGCCAAACACACACTTAGAACATGGGAGAAAAAAAGCCAAGGTGGTGCATTGCTGAGTGTCCGTGTTGGGCAATGAATTAATCGGATGAGTGCAAGGGGAAATGAGAGCTGTTGTGAGGACCAGATTTATCCTTCGAAAGCTAATGTGGACTCCTTCACCGGGGGAGCACGCTAACAGGCCAACTTCTGGGAAGAGCATAACTCAATACTTCACGGAGATTTTCACTCGGATTTAAAACAGCAAACACAACACAGCAATTTATGAAACAAAACCATAGGCCCAAGTGGATAATGAACCCTGCTATACAACAGAGTCACACAGCACCTTACGAACAAATCTATATAACCAGCTTGCATCCTAAAAGATTGCACATTAGAAAACAGATGTCTTCTTTCAATTTTTTGAAGAGGCAAGAATTGCTCATTGAACTATACTGGAGTAAGGCCCCATTAAAAAGACATATCCAGCAGGGAAAACTGGTATCTTCTCAGCTTCTATATCTTGATGTGATTCTCACAAAAAGTTTCTTTTTTTGTTGGTTCATATTACTTGTATCCATCAAAATAGTTGATGCCACTGAAAATTTCTCAAGCTTCAGCAGTATGTATTAGACACACCTATTTGTGAAGGTTCCCATCTTAGTGCTGGCACTTCCATACTTCCAAGAGAGAGTTCAGAAGTTCAGACTCTACACAAACTTACCCATCAATTGTTCTTCTATTTAATCAGGAGACTCTTTAGACATTTGACTGTGACTCTTGTACTGCATACAGAACAAGTATGGTCAAAACCAAAAGAGTTTTGACCATTATGGAAATGCCCAAAAATCGGAGGAAAAGTAAACTACAAACTGCAGCCTGGCTGATATAAGTCTTATCGATGACCTAGTTGAGAAGAGAAAGAACTTGGTGGCAAAAGAAACCTAGGACCTGCAAAGAGCCACCAATTTTTGTGCTTTGAAAACAATCAACGTTATGTTACAGCAAAATATATATATAAAATCATAGATAATTAACACCAAACCTAATCAATATATATATATATATATAAAAAAAAAATCTAAGAAGAAGAAAAAGTTTCCAGTTCAAACTGCTGCCATGCAAATTGCTCGGATGTCATCTCCCGCTGGCCAACAGTAAATCCACCCTTATCCAAGTCCAACATCCAGGGACATCATCACCACAAACCCTAAGATCGAGGTCCAGGAAGCCAGCTTCCCATTGCCACTGCAAGGAGGAAAGGAGAGGGAGTGAGTGTCTGTGTTTCAGAACGTCCTTTCAGGTGAACAGCACACTTGTCTTTACTTCTCACCTATGAAATGAAGGGAATCTTCCAAAATCACCTTTATTCCACCATCTCTTTGAAGGCCTAACATCATGCTGACCCTTCCCTCCAGTCAAAATAAGACTCACCCAAGCTGTTCCTTTGGGAGATTGAGTCAAGGGTGCTTCCCTTTCATTCTTCAGCCCCTGAGAGCTCTTGCACCCTGGCAATTAAGCTTAAGCTCACTCTGCCACTGAATCACCTCTGAGAGACAGGCTGAGCCATCTTGGGGATTCAGACATGCAATTCCATTCAAATGAATGGGGGACATGTTTGACTCTCCGAGGTGGCTTTGAGAATCTTAACCACAGATCTCAAATGCAATTTTCTCCTCTAAAGTCTCACTGAGGCAATAAACGGAGTCAGGGAGGGACAGACTCATTCTTTTCTCCATTATTTGCACCTGCTTCCTAAGCTAAAGGTGGGGAGCTGACACCCCTTTTAGCTAGTAGCTTGACAGCTGTAATCACTGCTATGGATTGGTTAATCATTGTGCACCTCCCTCTGTATTTACTTGTTACCACGTCTCTCCCATCCCCATCCTATTTGTTTCTCTCACCCGTCTGTTGTCTTTTAGACTGTAAACTCTTCAGGGCCAGGACAGTCCTTCCTAGTATTTTCATACAGCACTTAGAACCATGGGGTCCAACCAGGTTTGGGTACAGCGTTATTACGATATAACAGTTCAGTGATAACAGTTTCAAGCCACATGCATTGAGAGACAGCTCCAAAAGAGCCACTCCTGCTACATCTCACACCGGTTCAGTGACTTGCCAACCTGATAATTCGTTCAGCAAAGCAAATGCATTAAAAAAAAATAACTTTTCCAAGAACATTCACAGTCTGAAACGACAATAGCAGCAAAAGTCTGCCCATCTGGAGCAAAAATAAGGAGAGCGGTCAACCTCCTTACAGTTCATTATGGCTCTGCATCCTGTTGCTCGTTGGAAATGGGCTTTCACGCGGGTGTGCTACATGGTATAAGCCAGGGAGTGGGTGGAACCAGTTTTTAAGAACACGTCTCTGAGGTGTGACCGTGGTTGGCAAATGGCTGAAATGCTATTAACAGTGCTAGCTTGTAAAGTGGCGTGTGCCCTCTCCTCGTGGATCAGACCCCAAAGAGTTCCTTTGCACTACAACATTCCCTTTCACAGGACGAGGAAGGAAAGAGAATTTAGTCACAAGCAAAGGCCAGCCAGTGAACATGGCTTCAGGGTGTTGGCAGCTAGGGTGCAGAGCAATTTCCCTCACCTGGTTTGTGCTTCTGGGATGATGTCATCCATGACCACATAGACCATAGCACCAGCAGCAAAGCCCAAAGCATAAGGGAGGAGAGGTTCTGCCAGCATCATTGCAAAGGCTCCAAAGACACCAGATAAAGGCTCCACCATGCCACTTAGCTGTCCATACCTGTAAGAGAACCAAGCTCAAAAGCCCTGAAGGGACACAGGAAATCCTTCCTTTACTCCTTTTTGTACCCAACATAGCGCAAGTGTTTGTTGGACCCCGGGGGCCCAATCAGCCCACTCAGGACATGAATATGTCCCATTAAATGGAGGTACGAAGTCTGTAAATGCAGAATGCACTTGGCAGGTTCTGATTAGCATTAGGCTGCCCTGCTTTTGAGAATGCAGAGCGGAGGCAAACCTGCTTTCCCACCCCCGGCACCTATGTGAAGAAAAAGAGATATTTACCAGCCCTTGCAAAACAAATGAGAGCATCTGAACCCTTCCTGAGCAAACACAGCAGAAGATAGGTCCCCTTCTTTAATTTGGAAGGTGACGAAAGGCTGCAGGCAGACTTGGGAATACCTGGCTCTATACAGGCAAATAATCCTCTAGTTTTTCCCCCTAATGGGTTTCTCCTTCCCCACCTCAGTTTATGGCTTCCCTCCACACAGGGGGCCCTGTGAATCAGCTAAGCACTGGTCCACTGTTGGAATGGGTATCCCTTCAGAACACATCCATTTTCCCTCCTTAGATCCTATCTGTGCTACAAGGTTTTGCTGACCATGTAGCCAGTTGGTGGCATGGCTCTAAACACAGTGTGATGACTAATGTTCTGTCCTTAGCTGTGGATGCTAACCAAGTGTTGCCTTTGCTGGTAGCCTAGATTGCCCTCCTGTAACTGATCCAACACCATGGTTTCTTTGCAGCTTTCAGACCTCCTAACCATGCCAGTCGAATGCCTTCCTCCCAGCTCTCTGTCTGGTCAGACATCCCAGAATACACTATCCCCATGCCACTCATGCTGCTTTGTGCTGATGTCCTTCAGGTGTTGTCCTCTGTCGTGACACTACTGGGATAGCTGCCTAGAATTTCCCAGAATGCACTGAGATGAACACAATTGGGCAGCGGGATAGGTGTGGCTACATGCACCTACGTGGGCAACATATGGGAGCGGTGTGAAAAAACGTGATTGGCACAAGCCGATCAGAAAAGAGCATCAAAAACTGGTTAGAGAAAACATGGTTGTATTTTTAGCATTCCCAGGCCTTAAAGTAGGCCAGAAAGGATTGTCCTGCGGGGCCGGACAGTGAAGGGAAGGTAATGTTAAGGTCAGAAGTTAAATTTCTGTAAATGTGTTGAAGCAACAAGGGAAGTCAGAGTTGTGGCACAGGCTCTGTTTGGTGGACCCATTTGTATCCTTCTCTCAACACCCTTAGAAATGTGATGCTGGCGAGCAGACACCAGGGGGTCGGCCCAGGAGAGGTGACTGTGCAGGCAGGAGAAACACGATTTAAGCATCGTGCTCTCTTTTGTTCATCTATTTTATCTTCATCTAGCCCACGGATTCCACCCCATCACAAGACACTTGCAACCACTGCTACCGAGGATCACAGTTCAAACCTCGCCCATTCTACCGCGGCGGTGTGGCCGCATGAGACAGAACAGACTAGCCGTTGTTTTCCTTCTATGAAGTTGGAACGAATGCAAGCTGCACCCGTGGCTTGTCCCACAATGTCTGATCAATGCAAAAACATCAGCTGCTGAACACAGTAACGCCGGACCGGTGAGATCCTGTCTCCTTCACTGCTCTCATAGCTCCCACCCAGTGCACAAAGGGTGGAGAAAGCTTCAAAATGAAACAGCTTTTCCCCAAACACAGCCAAGCCCCCGATTAGTCCTGAATCGGAGCTAGCAACAGGGCACTGCATAGAAAGCAGCGCATTATTGGCAACCACGCAGAAACAGCAGCTGGGAGATGGCTTGACGGACATGTTTCAAAGCTTGAAGAACGTTTTAGGAGGAGCACTACATACCAAAATGCTCTCCATGTTGAAAATCCGGCTCCACGCAAAGGAAGGCTGACAGCAAGGCCTTCTGGGAAATTCTGAATTCCAATCCCAATTGCTAAGTTCCTACCGAAATAAAAGCAAACATGTTATATATCATTCCTTTGGGAGGAGAAGAGAAGGGCAGGGCAGGATAGGCCTTACAAAAAAGGTTATTAAGTATGTCTCTTTAGTGTAAGTGCTTCCAGCCCTTGGGGACTAATCGAATCATGTTAACATAAGGCACTTCTAGAGCGAGTTTTATCTTCAAAGTGCTCTGTGTCCACCTGTCAACCCCTGGAAGCAATGGAGAATGAGATGAAAAGATCTGCCCAAGGACACAACCAGACAGTCAAAACCCAACTCTTTCGAACTCCCAGCCTTGTCTTCCGAACCCTTGATCAGATCTGGCCGTTGAACAGGAAGACCCCCCAAGTTGTTCATGAGTGACCCACTGACTAATTAAGGAACTGCAAACATGGGGGGGGGGGTGGAGGGCGCTGAAAGGAGTCTCTAGGGAAGATGCGGAGCCACAAGGATTTGGTTTACATTGTGGGAAGTTAACAAGAGTGGAGAAAGAAAGGTGAGGTGCAAAGGATCCCCGTGCAGTACAAATATCCTCTCTCTGACTGCTCCACTTTGCAAGCCAGGCTGCATTGAGAGCTGCCTATTCAGACAACTGACCTTCCAATACACAGGGTGTTCCGGGAGCTCGGACAGCCAAGGTAGAACAGCCCTGGGATCCAGGGACCATCCCAGTTACCACCAAAATGGATTCCCCACTCCTCCCAGCTGGTGCCATATGAGGAGGAATGAAAGGACACACTGTGCTACACCTACGGATGTGAACAGGGATCCCCATAAGTCTTCAGAGGCAGCCCTGTTTGCTAGCTCTCTGAAAGGGGCCAGTTTCCTCCTCTCTGAGATGCCTCTGTCGTGATGGGAGGTCGTGTCAAACAAGCTCCGGTCTCAGCCTACATCAGATAATGCCGAGGTTAATCCCCTCATTTACTGTTCATCTCCCCCGTTGTCTGCAGGATTGCACAGTCACTCTATTGTTTGCTTTTATCTCCTCCTGTACTAGCTGTAGGGTCATGTGTTTTTAACCTCCAGGCTTAAAAAATATATAAAACTTTTAAAGAAACCCTGATCACATTCAGAGCCTGGGATCACCCAAAGGGGAGAAGCATGCTGCACTAGAAAGGCGGCAGCATCCACCTCAAAATGAGAATTTGGCCACTGATGCTCTAGTACCCCAGACGCATGACCCTGCAGCTGAGATGTTAAACAATGGCCAAGGCGCAGACCAGTCTAAAGCCTGCAGGCAGTCAGATGAAACAGAACTGGCATCTGAGCCTGCAACTCACCATGTAGGTTTCAGGAGTCACGTGTTAGCAGCTGTGGTTCCAGGGCTGCTGCTTTCACCCCTATCCCGGCCCCCGGTTCCACTCCTTGCAGTTCTGGAGACAGCCCCACTACACTTCAGCCGTGGGAGCAGGTGCCCAAAGCGCAGCACCGGGGAACCAACACTGAGAGACAGGCACAGACAGGTCGATGAGTCACTTTCTGGTACCCACTCTGTCCTGGGTGGCTGGAAGTGAACACTCTCAGCTTCCGCGCTGCTCCAGCATCTAGTAGTTAACATCAGCAGGAAAGCATCCTGTGCAGCCCCAGTGGCTGGCTCCCAATTACTGAGCTAGTGGGGAAAGTGATTGTGGTTTTGCTTGTTGGCCTCTGATTTCATGATAGTGCTAACCACAGCCCTTCATCTGCAAGGAGGCAGGATTTTGAAGCTCGCAAGCAGGCTGGCTGGCGTGGGGAGAAGCTGTTCTGATGGCTAGGCATTGAGGAACGGATCCCACCGTGCCAGGCCTAGACAAGCACAAACTCCTTCCTAGGCCACCCTCAGCAGCTACCAGCTAGCATGGCAATGAGAACAGCAGGTGCCTCATTTGGAGCAGAGGGCACATGGATGGTGGGGTGGGAGGGAGGCTGGGAACAGGGACGAGCACACACGGTAATAAAGTCATTTAAAAAAATCAGCCTATGTGGAACCCAGCTTTGACAAGTGAGGAAAAAAAGCAGCATTATAAGGTGGGTGATTAACATTACAGGGGAAGAGGAGCCAAACACTCAGGACTCCATTAATGTATATAGCCCCATTTGTGTCTTCTTGGACTTTTACCACTGTAGGAAACAGGAAAGCAAGAGCAGAGTTGGGCGGGGAGGGGTTCTCCTCTCTTGAGGTTATTGTAGATTTCAACAGCTGAGACTCAGGTCTGTTGACGGCAGAACAGAACTGATCCGGTACCAGAGACCAGCCCCACACGCGGTGCCAAGCCAGACTGGGGTGTGTTGGGGCGGCGGGGATAGGAGGCATCCTGCATGTTATCACACCTGTCAAGCCAACCAAAAACACCCTCCCCCTATGGAATGAACGCAGTGGCCCTAACAGCATAGCCGAAAGGGTGGTGCTGAGCCCACCTTCAATAGAAATGGCTCCAGGCAAAGCTCACGGACAGTAGCTATACAGGATTTGGGGGCGGGAGAGGGGAAATTAGCTGTTTCTAGACCTGCAGAGAATTGACCTCACGGCGTTAACCAACCAACCAGAATAAAGAGTCTCTGATAGAACACACTTCGCCTCCCTCCCACACCTCCCACTGCAGTGTCTCAAAACGCTTCGCGATACTGAGCGCCCCCGGCCCTGTGCAATAAGGATGTATTAATCCTTACTTTGCAGATGAGGACACAGGTACACAGAGAAGTGACTCACCCAGGATCTCTCCGCTAGTCAGACTCCCAGATTGCTACGCTACATTTATTTTTACGTTAAATACTTCTGGAGCTCACGTTATCATAATATCTGAGCCACCACGTTATCTAACATGCTCATCCTCAACATCCCTGTGAGGGACGGCACGGCTATCATCCCTATTTTCTAGAGAGCAACGGAGGCAGAGAGGCAAAGTGATTTGCCCAAGGTCACAGAGGATATCTCTGGAAAATCAGGATCTGAGCCCAGCTCTCTCCAGTTCCAGGCCGGCACCCTAACGCTGGATCACCCTGCCTCTCCACTAAACCTGCAAATGACACCTCTGCCACTTCTGACAGCCGTCGGCCATGTCAACAGCACCTTGCATGCAAAGAGAGGCCCCTACACAGTGCAACGGACCCGTGCGTTGAACATTTCCACACAAGTGAAGGGTCATGGCGGCCTCTCTCTTAGGGGGAGGGTAAAACTGAAAGACAGCTAGTTCATTCACTCCTAAAACAGCACAGAAGATGGTGGGTTTTGACAGAGGACAGGGAGTCAGGACTCCTGGGTTCAATTCCTGGCTTTGACACTTTGTCTGAGTTAACCTCACACTGCCTCAGTTTCCCCTCTCTGTAAAGCAGGTCAAATGACACCCACCTCCCTAACTCACAAGGTTTGTTAGCATGGAATTTCAAGCACCTCAGATCAAATGAGGGATGTGTATTCAGAGAGCAAAGATTCCTCACTATGCTGTGAGCTGAGATGTAAACTGAACACATGCAAGTCATGGGGGATGGCTGGGAGGCAGGGTTTACCGCAGTGTTAGCCTGCTGATAGTGGTGATGGGTGGAATACGTCCTCCGTTGGAGTCTGATCCTAAGAGATTCTGAGCATCTGAGCACAGCTCTCCCAAACCTCCCACACATGAGGCAGCTGAGAGACAGAGGAATCAGCGGACTTCTTCAAGATCTAGTAATCTAGTAATACTAGCAGCAGTGAAGCGCAGCTGCTCTCACCCCTGGTACTCCTAGCGGATACATGGGCTTTGAAATTTAGTTAAGGATTATGGGTAAGGTTTGCAGAATTGCCTACGTGACTTTGGAGCCTGTGACTCATTTTACAAAGTGACTTTCTGCCTGTGTCCTATTGACTTTCAGGGAGACACCAAGTGCTTTTAGTGCATGAAGGCAGGATGCGCGTGGCCAGTTTATGCCAGCAGGTTAGTGCACTGCAAATTTATGCCCTGGCTTGCTGCACGCTAGCTGGTCGTGTAAACAAATCCCTAGTGCCGATGTCACTTTTGAAAACCTTGCCCTACATCTCATGCGTAAAGGGAAACAGGAGCTCAGAAACCAGGGAGATGGGCAAGGCATAAAAACCTAAATCGAGCCCACTTGCACTTTTTCAAGGAAGAGCCAACCAACATCCTCAACACAACCAGGTGCGCCTATGACCTGAGACCCCTTTGCAAACATTTAAGGATCCCAGCCTGCTTGAGAAACGTCTTGCCCTCCCAAGCAAGCGGAGGATTTCCATCCTTGACTCAGGGCAGGTGAGGCGCTAGAAATGCCCTGTGTTTTAAGAGTACCAGAGTTAGTTGTGTAGACATCTAAGAATGGAAAGTTGCCACATCGCAGCAAATTGTGAGCCAGGAATTAGTCTTAGATGCTCCAGGTAGACATGCTGAGTAGGTCGTTCTTCCCAAAGTCGTCCACCACGGTGCCAGAACCTCTTCATTAGGCTCAGGAATCTGGGAGGACTCACTCAGAGAAAATCCTTGTCCATCATCCTAGGCACTCTCACAGATGCAGGAAATAATAATGGGTTGAGTCTCACCACTCCCCCCAGATTCCCCATGATAGCCTCATGTTCCCACCGGTCCATCCAATAGCCTGCAAGGAATCAAAAACCCGTCTCCCACTGCCATCGCCGCTCTTGCAATCCTGTCTGAACATAGCAACATTGCAATGTAGCCACAGGTGTGATGTCACAACACAAAGATCGCCAGGTCACAGCAATGTCACAAGGGCAGAACATTGCTTTCTCTTCAGATAAACTTATGTGGCTACTTCACGTGGCTTTCTGCATGTTCCTCTGAGAATGTGTCATTGGTGCAGCATAGGGACCTTCTGAAAAATAACTAAAAATGGAAATCAATTTCTGTATTTAAAGAGGGAGGATGGATTTTTTTAAGCACTGTTAATACAGTAGCTATGGTTTGGTGCCCAGTCACTTTAGCATCCCAGTTTTAAAACCACTGACAGCTCAGAGAGCAGCCCCTTTAGATGCCCCCCAACCAGGAACTGTCAAGGGACACTAAATAAAAATATACCTATTCAAACAAACCCCAGAGGTCCTGCAAAGTAAACAAATAAACCTGTCAGGCATGTCCAGGAGGCGGGAAGGAGAATCAGCCAGGATGGAGCCTTGGTCTGCGTTAAGAATCTGAGAGTTTCAGGATAGCTTCCTCCCCTGCCCCGTTGGTTACATAAAAATCTTGGCATGGCTGTGCCGAGACGGCTGTTACAAAACTGTGGGCTCACGTGCACCATTATTCACCTGCTGGATCCCAATCTGACAAGTCTGGGAACACTATTTTCACCCCTTTGCAACCTCTTTCATGTGAGGTTTCCACCAACTACCCACGAAAAGGAAACAAAAGCTTCATTTGTTAACCCCCCATTTGACAATTGGGTTTGGTGCTCATAAACATGAGGAACTAAGTACCCTGGAGGGCATAATCTGGGCAAAGGCTGTGCAAGCTTTTCTCCTTCTGCAGCTCTGCCAAGAAGCCTCAATGTTGCCCTACAGTAACCCTCCTCCACCCACTCTCTAGCATCACACCCTCTCACCTGCAATGCTGCTTCCTAAGCCAGCCCTGGGACCTCACTCAGCTCTGCAATGCAGCTCAGTCCTAATCCGCAGCACCTTCTGCTCAGCCAGTCTAGAACCCCTGCACCTTTATGTTTCTACCAAAGTGCCTCAGGTTTCATCTCAACCAGAGTTCGCGTATTTCAATACTGCTTCCTTCCCTCTCTTGCATACAATTCTGAATTTAGCAATCCAGGCTGTAAATCAAAGGCAGAACTCACTAGTCAGCACCAACACATTGGGCACATTGGTTTTTTGTTTTGTATTTCCTTTCCCCCTCTGGAAAAATGACAAATTCACCTTTTTTGCCTATGGTTGGTGGGGAGGTAAGAAATCAGTGTATCTCACAGAATTAAGGTCAGAAGGGACCATTTTGACCACCTAGTCCGACCTCCTGCACAACGCAGGCCACAGAATCTCACCCATCCGCTCCTGTAACAAACCCCTAACCTATGTCTGAGTTACTGAAGTCCTCAAATTGTGGTTTAAAGACTTCAAGGTGCAGAGAATTCTCCAGCAAGTGAGCCATGCCCCATGCTGCAGAGGAAGGCGAAAAACCTCCAGGGCCTTTGCCATCCAGCATTGACCATTGGGAATTTACTCTGGGTGAAACACACTATTGAATTTCTACACCACCTTTCATGAGAGGACACTGGCAAGTTTCACCAGCATCCATTCATTTAGCTCCACAACACGGCAGCGAGGCTGAGATGCTCAGCATGATCGGAACCTTTTACAGGTAGAGAAGCCAACTTGCCCAAATAGAAAGCACAGCAGGACGAAGAGGGTCCGTCTCTCCCTGGTGTACATAAGGAGATGAAAGTCTACTGCAGATGCCAACCGGCAGAGTAACTCCTTTTGCAATAATGGCAGAGGCTGACAGCACTGCAGGTCTCAGGCTCGAGCCTGGCTTTGATATGTATTATATATATTAAGATCATTGTTATGAGAGGTTTTAAAATCATGTGTAGAGGCTGGGCCCTGTTGTGCTTCGTGCTGTGCAAACACTATTTGATACTATTATACTTGCCCTAAAGAACTTACAACCTGAGTGTAAGACTATAAACAAGTCGATGGCGCACAAGAAACAGTGAGAGGATACCGACCACAGCACACCAGCTGCCAAACCACTCTCAAGCTTTTTGTACGCATGACGGCTGAGGAGAGTTTTAAAGAAGACATTTGAAGGAGAACAGTGAGGTGGCTTTGCACGGTGAGCACATCCCACACGTATGGGGCAGCATGGGAGAAGACGCTACTTGGCTATACACATACGAGGCACAATCTTGTCCCCACTAAAGGACATGGCAAAGTTTCTACTGACATCAATGGAGCTAGGATTTCTCCCAAGAGGTATAAAGTTTTCCATAACTCTGGTTTCAGTACAAACACAGGGCACCCAACTCGACACCAGCACTGTAAGCTCAACTCCACTGAAGTGCACAGAGACGGGCCAGACAGTGATGCCCAGGTCACCACTTTCACAATGTTGATCCATAGGCCACCTTTCCAATTCCCACCTCGGCACAGTGCGGTTATGGCCGTGCGTAGCAGCAGAATGAGACGGATTCACCAGCTGTTGTGCTGCAGCAGCGCAACACGTCACGACAGCACCACATCCCCATGTCACAAGAATAAAAGGGGTCCCACCTCCGCACCGACGGTCAGATTAGAACGTCAATGAAGCTAAGGATTTTCTCCCAATGTGTATCAAGTTTTGCATGACTTCAGTTTCCAAGGAGACACAAGGGGCCAAATAACACTGGTACCATGGGAGCAATTCCACTGAAGTCCATGGAGTCCTACCAGAGTGAATCTGAGCCACAGAGACCAGGTAGTCACAGCGATCACTGGGCAGCAATCCCAGAGCAGCCATTCCTGAGGTCCATAACCCACAGACAGACATCACCGAGTTTGGAGAGAGACTTCAGCTCTAGCAAACAGCTGAGGCACAGAGTCCTAGCAAAGGCCTTGCCTGCACTGTCCAGCTCCTGACCAGACCTGAAACGCAAGCCCACAAGGGCTGGTTTCATTCTTTCACCAGTGGCTGAAAGCTCCCTTTGCTGCTTTAAACACTTGTGTTCCTATTAGTAAAATAAAACTTCTAACGTGGTTTACAGAAGAGCAAGAGAGAGACACAGACCGTGGGTGTCCTTAACCAGGACAGACCATTACAATCAAAAACATTATTCAAGTGTGTGGGTGGGGGTGGGGGGGAGGGCAGGGAAAACATCCTTATAGAAAACAGTGGAGTCGCTGTTGTGTGCTGGGCTTTTCCCCCCTCCTTCCCTTGCCTTAGCACAAAGCAGCTATTACTGGCTCCGACCACAACAAATTAATGGGTGGGAGAGGGAAGTGTGAACCAAGGGGTCTGTACAAAAAGAACCCCCCGTCCCCGAGTTCTCTCCCTCCAACCACAGCACCACTACTGGGCTGCCTGAAAACAAGGAGAGACTGTGAGAAAGCTGTGATAGGAGCAGAGCGGGAGGGAGGTGAGGGGGCAGATGTGGGAAAGGGAAATTTAGCAAAGCCAAAAGATTTCTCCGTTATAGCTAAGAGAAGCCTAAAGCTGACGCAAGAGGACCTGACGCAAACCCCCACGTTTATTCCAAGTATATTCTAGGTGGAAATGCATCCAGATACTCCTCTTTCCCCAAGAGCATAAGACTCTGAGCGTTTGCATGCTTTGCTCCTCGCTACGGCTACTTTCCCCTTTCCTTCCATTCCAGGCACGGGAGTAATTTGGTGGTGGGTAGGGGGAGCGTTGCCCCCTCCCCCCAAACTGCAAGCCTCAGGTGGACATGGAATTTGCTTCTCCAGGCACAGCCCCGTTGGCCTGACTGGGCTGCCACCCCAAACACAGAAGTCAAACTACGCAAATGATTCTAGGTGGGACTCCCCGTACTGCCCCCTTCGGGTTCCTCTTCTGTCCATGCTCTCTGGACTCTCACATGCACTCTCTGTCTGCACCCAGTAGTGGCAGGCTCCACTGGTACCACAGGGCAGGGCTTTAGTGGGTACTGCCCTGTGAGGGACAAGGGCCAGCACTATAGTCAGACACAAGCCAGCAGGTGACAGGAGTGACACACTTGCACTGAAGGCAGCAAGCTGCAGAGATCAAACTGGAGAAGGCTTGCTGGGTTTGGGGTTCAGATGTAGTTTAAAGCTGTAAAAAAGGGGAACCTCTGGCTGGAAACCCAGTTCCTGATTAACCTGCAGATGACAGTGGGAGGGAGATGAGTGTTATCCCATCTAATGGACAATAGGGAATCTAAGGCGCTATTGAAGGGACAGGGATTAGAACCTGGGAATTCCTGAATTCCAAAGGTAGGTTCCTTCCATTTTCTACTCCCTCCTGGCTCAGCCACTTAGGGTCTGGATTCAGGTAGAGGACATCCTACATTCTGCTAGGTTCCCTCGCTGCTAATCCACAGGTCCCCTTGCTTCCCCTTCCATCCCTCTCATTCTCAGTCTCTTGCCACTATAGTGAATGTTAGTGCCTCTTGTCACCTCCATAATACCATGGCCACGGCCTCGAATCCTCTTTCAGGCCTTGAGTGTCTCCCAGACACTGCTATTTGTACCTGGGTGCAAATACTTCATTAACAGCATATGGAGTCTTGCTTGCTTCGCCTTGGTTCACAGCACAGAAAGGATACGGCCACGCACTGCTCAGAGGTCACCTTTGTATAAGAGGGTGTCTCCTGTGCTGTTTGTGTGCCGAGGTGAAGTAGCTTCTAGTCCAATGCCTGACCTTCCCAGTACAAGTCCCCATATACACCTCATATTTTCTCCCTACCTCCGTGAAGAGTTTGCTGGGGAACAGTTGGGAGGAAAGAGACTGAACCAAATAAAGCTGCATTGTG
Source organism: Chelonoidis abingdonii (assembly GCF_003597395.2). Taxonomy (NCBI): domain Eukaryota; kingdom Metazoa; phylum Chordata; order Testudines; family Testudinidae; genus Chelonoidis; species Chelonoidis abingdonii. The sequence continues at coordinate 28,869,597 of NC_133781.1, forward strand.
TATCAGGAAAACAAAGGGTTCCTTATGAAGGAAATAGGTGGAGACACTTGGAAGGCTTCCTTCTATTGCAAAGAGAACACATTGTAAAGCAGATGTACTAGCAGTCTGAACCAAGTGCATTTCTGGGTGATTACAGTATGCCAGGGTGGGGGGGACAGCTAGAGGCAGGTGACGGGGATAACTGAGTATAACCCTCTGAGCAAGACAGTAATCAGCCTGAAATGCACAGTCATGAAGGCCTCCTGTGCCACTACAAACATCAGGAATGATGGTGATGTAATTTACTTTGTGGGTATCAGAAGCAGATGTGACATGAACGAGATCCAACCAGACAGGGCCATTTGTCTCCACCATCATAAAGCCATTTCACGGATGGCAAGACAACTGTTCAATGCACAAACTCATGTGAGTTTAAAGAGGAGCATGGGGGACGTGTTGCCTAGCGGGTAGAGCACTAGACAGGGACTCAGGAGACCTGGGTTCTATTCCTAGCTCTGCCACTGGCTGATGGGTGACCTTGGCCAAGTAATTTCAGGTAAAATTTTCAAATGTGTCTACACTGAAGCTGGGCAGGTGCCTCCCAGTTCAGGTAGTCAGACCCATGCTAGCATTCTCAAAAGAGCAACATGGACATTGCAGCACGGGAGATGGCACAGGCTAGTCACCTGAGTACAGGTCAGCCCAAACCCCGGGTCCATACTCAGCCAGTTAGCCTGTGCCGCAAAACCCACATTGCAATCTGTAGCGTGCTCGCTCCAGCACAGCTTGTGTGGGTTTGCCTGCCCACGCGCCCAGCTGCAGTGCAGACGTGTCCTAAGTGACTCAGGCACTAAGGAGTTTACGTCTCACTGCAAATCAGTGGGACTGGGGCTCCTGAGGGCCTAAACCACTTCTGAAGTTGGGATTTAGATGCTTTTGGAAATTTTCCCTGCACGTCTCTGTGCCTCAGTTTCCTCAACGGTAAAAAGGGGGCCATTATCCTTGTCTCCTTCAAAAAGCGCTTTGAGTTCCATTGATGAAAAAGCACAGATAAGAGCTATGCATTATTTTATCATGGCAAACTCCAAGAAGGGACAGGTTCACGGGGGATTTTCAAGGGAGCCAATGATGCTCATTCTTATGGACTCTTACTAGTACACAACATGGAAACAATTTTTAACATTCCTGCACTCCTGTTCCAAGGTGGTGCTGGTCTCTAGAGAGAGCACCAGGTTTTGCTGCAACTTTAAGGAAGAAAAGGTAACAAAGCTGCAGATCCTGCTTCTCTAAGCCCCACCAAGGAGTAGCTCTTTGTAGGGAGAGGAAAATAACCTACTCCAATTCCTTGGGGGCACATACCCGCAGCTGGACCTTCTACCCTACAAATCTTGCCTGCCAATTGGTATGGCACCACACTGGGAAATTCCAAGTTCACTTTCAGAAAAAGTTGGCATCTCTGCATATTTGCAAGGTCAAGGCACAGAAAGCCTTCTATAAGCCTAAACCCTTGTTTTCAAGGGCCTATTCTTTTACAAACTGATTATGAAAGTAGGCTACATATTCTTAACAAGCCCCTTTTCACGATGGCTTTCAATTCCCTACAGTGTATAATGTGCATGTGTATTCTTGCATGGCAGGCCCTTACATACTGTTTTGATTGTTATCGCCTTGCCATGAAAGAGCCGATTGTTGTGGGTTCCCAAGATTACATCATGGCTTCCCACTCCGGCTGCCTGTCGAGGTGTTTGATTGGGACCTGCAGGTGGGAAGGAGTTCTGTGGTAAGCACAGAGCCTTGAGCACTTCCCCATACCTGCCTCACCTGTTCCACACACAGCTGCCTTAGCACGCAAGGGCTTTCTTTTGCCTTATTGTAACCTCTCACACAAAGTGTGTATGTGCGCGTGGCAGAGGAAAAATAGGTGAACAATGTGTTCATTTCCAAATCTGACTCACACGAGACTAGAGAGACTTCTGGCTACTGAATGCTATCTGACAAGGAATGAGCGAGCCAGTGACACACACACGCACAGATCTGCTGTTGATCGAATTTTTACGGCATGTTTTGCAAAACAGGCGGGCAAGTTTTAGTCCCAAAGATTTCTCTTTTCCAATTATACAGCCCTCTTCATCTCAAAGCACTTTAAAAATGACAAAGATTTAAAGCCTGCCACCGCTAGGGTGACCAGACAGCAAGTGTGAAAAATTGGGACAGGGATTGGGGGGTTATAGGCGCCTATATATTGGGACTGTCCCTATAAAATCAGGACATATGGTCACCCTAACCACTGCTCCCTCTTATGACCAGGTAAGTGTTATAAGTCCCATTATACAGAGAGGGACTGCACAAGGTCAAACAGCCAGAAGCAAATTAGGAACAGAACCCAGAAATCCTGACTGCCAATCCTGGGCTCTGATCACACCAGGCTACATTTCCCACAATCATGGAGCTCTCTTCGATCCTCCCTGCTTTAGATGTAAGTAGTGGAATAGTTAATTCACTCCGGGACATACAGGTGGCCTGACAACAGACTAGGGCCCAGCATCTTTGCTCCCAGAGGCAGGGTTTGCACCCTGACATGCTAAAATATGGATGAACTGCATGAAATTCAGTAGCAAATAATGCAAATTGGGAGGGAGACGGGAAGTGCAATTCTAAACTAGATGCACAATTAGCCTGTAAAACTCATTGTTACAAGATACTGGAGCCCAAGAGTTTGACAACATTCAGAAAAGGATCGGACAGCTATATGGAAAACAAGATTATCCAGACTTATCACAGTAAATACCATAAAATAAGCAAGAGTTTTGGAAGAGATATAAACCCTTCTGTATCTGGGTTTAAGTCAACCTCTCACTATTGGGGTTTGGGAGAAAATTTTGTCAGTTAGAAGGTTATCCCATAGCTTCCTTCTGTGGTGTCTCTGGCACCTCCTTCTAAAGCAGATAGTGCTGGCTGTTGTTGGTGAAAGGATACCAGAGTAGATGGACCTTCTGGTCTGATCCAGCCTGGCATCCCCGAGTCCTCTCAAAGTCCTTCTAGATGTGTTCCATCCCCCTGTCTGTACATTGTTTAGTCAGTCATTAATTTTCAGGCCAAAAGGAACCTTTATGATCATCAAGTCTGACCTCCTGCATAACATGGGCCACAGATCCTCATCCAGCAACTTCTGCATCCGGTCCGTAACTCCTGCCTGAGCTACAGCAGACCTTAGAAAGACACTCAGTCTTGATTTAAAGAATTCAAATTATGCAGAACCCACAACATCCCTACTTAAGTTGTCCCAGTAGTTAACTGGCCAAAGTGTTAAAAATTTGCATCTTATTTCTAGCCTGAATTAGTCTAGCTTCACTTTCCACTATTGGTTCTCATTAGGTCTTTGTCTGCTAGATGAAACAGCTGTCTACTGTCAGAAATCTCTTTCCTGGGTAGGTACATGTGGACTGTGATCAAGTTACCTCTTAACCTTCTCTTGAATAAACTAAATAAATTGAGCTTCCAATTTAGATTGTAAATCTAAAGGAACCTTGTTTTATTACCTATAAAGCACCTGGCACATCTTCTTACTCGTTAAATATTAATAATCTTAACAAATAACAGCACCAGCAATATCTCAGTAATACAGTGAGAGTTCTCTCAATCTCTTCAAGATACAATCCCTAGTTACTTCAATTTTTCTTGTTACACAGCTGCAAGGGGTTTCCTCTATTCAGAACATGCATATGGGAGGCCCGGGGGAACACAGATGCTCACGTGTATCTGCAACATGGAAGAATTGCTCTGACTTGCAGATCACTTTGATATTCTGAAGCAGGGCTGTGCACAGGGATGCATGTCAGGATTCTCACTGCCTGGGTGTGCTCATACACAACATTCACAAGGAAGTACAGATTATTACTATTACTGTATCGTGTTTATATTACAACAATGCCTAGAAGCTCTACCAAGATGGAGACTCCCTTGTGGTAAGCTCCATACTAACATGCACTACAAGACAGGCCCTGCCCCAAAGAGCCTGCAATCGGAACATAAAAGACAGAAAAGAGGTGGCAGAGGAAAGAGGGACAGGAAGGACTGCCCATGGTCAAACAGCAGGCAGGAACTATACCTCTAGGACTGAGTCCTTGAGCTTTTTGAAAAGTCCTGAGTATTCGCACGCAGAAAATATGTGAAGCTAAGAGACTGCTGCTCCTAAATGACATTTATACACATGTATTTATTTGACAAGCACCTTAACTTCCAAAGTAAACATGCTGATACAATGTATCATATACAAATAAACAGGATGACTAATGGGCACAGAAAGTCCTAGTATAGTTCATGGTAAGTTTCAATTTCCCATACGGGCCAGTTATCAAAGCTGAGGAAGCTGGTAGCAGGACACTGATGCCTCCCCATGCTCAAATCAATGCAGTCTCGTGACCCAGTGCAGATGGCATCACATGTCCCTTGGATAGGAAGCGTTCGCTCTCAGGGCTGTTCAGGGACAGTTCTGTGCACTCACAAATGGGCAAAATATAGAACTCAACTATCCTGCTTCTCTGTCCCATGCCTACTCCTCTAGGCCATGCCACTTTTCATTCAGCAATGCACTAGGGGCTGTACTGGGGTTGCCAACTTTCTAATACCAGAAAACTGAACACCCTTACCCTGCCCACTGCCCCACCCTTTCCCTGCAGCCCCACCCACTTCCTCGCCCCTTCCTGAGGCCCCCACCCTCTGCTGACTCCATTTCCCCTCCCTACCTCACTTGCTCTCCCCCACCCTCTCTCCCATGCTCGTTTTCCCTGCAGGGCCCAGACAGGCATATTTATTGTTTTGACAGATGTATTATGCTAAGTTGAGGTTTTACTTGTTATAGGACGCTAGAGCTGGTTGCAAAATAGTCAAAAAGAATAAATTTTAAAAAAAATGAAATTTCACAAAGGTTTTCATGATTCTTTCCCTTCCCTCTTCCCATGTTTTTTGTTCACTAAAGTTATTGTAATTTTACATGTGGAATTAGGACCACACATTATCACAGCTGCAGTGGGTAATTAAAGGCCCACTCCTGAAGCCCAAATACAAATCCACAGAGCACAACCACAGAAATGCACCTGTCCAGATACCTATAGAAATAAATCTGTAGAAACGGACTCCAACACCTGCATGCAGATACACACGTGTATTCATGTGTACACATCTAGCATGCACCAACACATACACTGGCACATTACTTAATATTCCAATTGTTGTTTAGTGCCTAGAGACCCCAACTAAGATCAGGGCTCCAGAGTGGTAGGTGCTGGACATACACATAAAAAAGAGAGAGTCTGCAACAAAGAGTTTATAATGTAGCTAGACAAAGGTGGGGAGAAATGTATGATATATCGGGTCTTCTGTAATTACTAGTCAACAACATTCACTGTTTAAGAAATAATACATTTCTTTTGGAGTTCCCTTCTCTTTTAAAAACTTGTTATGAAACAAGTACATACATATTTTATGTCATCCATTTTTTTGTGTGCAAGCCAGCAAAAGAAATAAAAGTCAAAATGTTAGGCTGAAAATTTTATTCACACAGGTATACACACATGCGGCAATACACACACCTCCCTACACAAAGACACAGTCTCTTACACACATACAATGCATTCATGCACACACTTGCCTGCACAGAGACACTTTTTCATAGCCTTTTCCAGGGGCTGCATAAATCACCCAGCCAGGAAGGGAGGAGTGTGGGCTGGAGGGGAAAAGATGGGGGTGGGGGGAGGAGAGAGGATGGTGAGGGAAAGAGCGTGGGAGTGAGAGGGGGCAGTGAAGGAGAGAGGGAAGGTGTGGGGGTATGTGAGGTGGATGGGGATGCAGGGGGAGGCAGAAGACTACAGGTGCATGAGGATCTGGGGGGCACAGGGATGTATAGGGACATAATAGGAGTGTGAGCAGTGTATGGAGGTGAATGGGATGCAGGGCCGTGGGGATGAGGGACAGGGGGTGGCGGCTCTGGGAGGTGGAGAGGATGGGTGGGAGGGCGCTGCAAGGGGTACAGGGCTGGGATGGGTAGGTGTGGGGGGCAGGACAGGATGGGACAGGGAGGGATGCAGTGAGGGGGATGGAGGTGCAGCCCCATTCTCAGCACTCGGAGTCGGGGATACACCCACCTCAAACTCCTGGGTGCCGGCGATGGGGCGACAGACAGACTGCGGTTCGCCTCAGGACATGCGCTGCAGCTCGAGCCCAGCCACACAAGGAGCGCGAGAAGAGGCTTGGCAGCAGCAGGAGAGACACATGCCACATGACCCCTCAACAGCCGCCTGCTGAGTGCTTGGAAGTAGCGCTACTTCCTCCCCTGCCCTGATCCAGCCAATGGGAGCTGCGCCTGTGGGCAGGGGGCAGGGCAGCATGTGGACCCCTCTGGCCACCCCAAAAGCTAGGAGCCGGACATGCTGGCTGCTTCCCAACCCGGGAGCCACACGGTGGCTAGAAGGGAGTCTGCCAGCCCCGCTGCGTGGTGGTGGCACCGCTAACTGGACAGTCAACGGCCCCGTCAGTGGTGCTGACCAGAGCTGCCAGGATCTCTTTTTGACTGGGTGTTCTGGTCCAAAAACCAGACACCTGGTCACCTTAGGCTGTACACACAGCTGTGAGAGGTGCTTTCGGTCAGCGGCTCTGGTGTGTGTTATTTTGAGTTATTTAAAGCTTTTCTGACTAAACCAAGATTTTATAGAGTCAGATGCTGAACCACTGAAATCAAGTGGAGCTTTGTTATGGAGGGCCCGGAATCAAGCCAAAGAACCTAAGAAAACTCTCACAGGTACATGCGTTTCCTGATGGCTGGCTGCCATTACAGTCTGCCTGCAAGATCTAGTAAATTGAACACTAGTCAGGGAGCCAGGAACTGATTGCTAATCCCAGCGCTGCTAGTAATTTGGTGAAGGCTTTGACAAGATTGTACAAGCCTGTCTTTCGCTTGACTTCAAGGGGCGTTAGCACATCTGAAAAACAACAGACCCTGAAAATTCCTTGTATTTCAGTTTCCCCCTATTTTAGTGCAGCAATAATATTTACCCTCCCACATCACTCCTCGGTGGTACGGTGTTTGCAATGGCATGGTAAGATGCTCTTTTTATTTCGTGTTTATACAGCACCACAATTGCAAATCATTATTTTTATGTTGCATTTCTTATTTATAACGAACAGAACATTTCTTCTCTCCAACTGCGTTTTGGTTTAGGTTTAGGTCGTGCTCCCGGCATCTACCATGATAAAGATGCCTTTGTTAGCCACACATGAACGTTAAAAAACCCCCAGAGTTAACTAAAATAAAGTAACTAGTTCCTATTGCATCGCAGGTGGCCCTCCATCGCTGTGCCCAGCTGCCAGCTGACCAGCTAGATAACCTTATAGAGAAGAATTAGCAAACTATTAGCGGTAGGGCTTAATTGGCTAGAGGAAAATGCTCGGAGTGGCATTCCCAGCATCGTCGTGGTGGGAGGGAGTCCATCAGCTATTGTACCAGATGGCATCGGCTCCTCCCTTCCTGTTTGCAAACAGCAGATTGTCTAAGGGGACAAGGATGCTAACCAAGAGCTCAGTACTGACAGCGGGCGAGCAAGCCAGCTAGGGACAGAGTAAATTGACAGCAGTGTAGGAGGGCTAACATCTAGGTACAGAGCCAAGGAACTCATTCGAACATCATTATAGTGAGGGCTGCAGAGCCAGGGGTGCAGCTGGAGACCACTCTCCAGCAGCCAGTCAAGGAAGCTTTAAATATGCCATTTGGGACATACTGCAAGAGTGGCTCAGAGTTACTATCAGGCGGCATGGAGTCTGTACATGGTCTACAACTATGAATACTCTGTGCAAAGAAGTATTCATAGTTGTAGACCATACGGGTTTTGTGCTGTGAGGCCCAAGGATATGGGGAAAGGAACAATTTCCTATCCTTGGGCCTCACAGCACAAAACCCGTAGAAAATGCAACCCTGGGCATCCAGCTAATGCTAAGCTCTCTTCTCAGATGCACTGCAAAGCAAGTAGACCCAGTTTCAAAACGCCAGTGATGGCGGGAGTGGGCGATAAGCAAGAGAGGCTCCCATTGTTCGGGGCAGATTGATGGTAATTGTTCTGTTATGGCAGGCTCCTATCTAGGGCCATATCGCAGAGTGCTCCCATTGTGCAGTGGGTATTTATTCCACTGGGTTTTTAAAGCTTTATTCTTATCTTCCCTGTTATTTATATAACTGTTTGATTTATGAGTCATGCTCATGCACAGGGTAAAAGTTCACATCTCCCTCTATCTGAGAAACACAAAGAAATGTTTCATAAGCTGCACATGTTCCAGTTCTTCATACACTTTTTCTCATTCTTTTTCCACATTTTGACCTCAGTGGCTCAGCAGAGAACGCCACTTGACGCTTTCTCCTGCTTCTAGATAAGGGTGCTTGCAAAAGCAGATCTGTCTGCTTGCATGGGAGCCAGCTGCTACCAGCAAGTTCCCTCCCCGACCTGGCCCCATTTACCAAAGCTTGGTACTTGGAAAATTCTGCATAGGAGACTTGTTGCAAACTGGATACACTGACACCAGTTCCTTCTTTGGAATGTGACATAAAACAGCTACCGTCCTACTTGCTGTCACTGTATATCCCAAAGTACCAAGTGTAAGAGAGTGTGTCTTTAAATCTGAGTCCTGGACAAATTCCAATCTGCACAACAGCAAACTGTCTACCTGAAAATCCCTCGGAGTTTAACCTGGATATAGTATTAATCATTTTCTGTTCTGAATGCGATTGCAGTGCTGCTGTGCATTGCTAAAGAGCTGCCATGTTTCTCCTAGATGTACCTGCATATTTATATCCACCTATATATAGTAATATAAAATATATATATTACAGGTGTACACAAACATATCTACACACATGACGTAGTTGGGCAAATAAACCGCAGTGAATAATTAATTCAATTAATTTCATTTTTTTCTGTTTGTGAATGGTCAACGAATACATAATGTCCTTCTCAAATTTGTTATTTGAAGTTACTCACAAAATAATTTCTGGAAATAATTCTTTGTTGTTCTTTCAGGAGCACTGGTTAGTTTTAAATCCAAGCAGTTTTCACTGGACAGACAGACACACGGCACGTTTCTGTTCCTTGACTAGACAGATGTAAGTCGTAAGTTTCCAGCATGAATACTCACAAAGATGAACTTCAAATCCCCTTTCTGCAAATACTGGGCTTTCAACATGTCATTTCCCTAAACAATCCTGCTGGCAAATGCATTCTCTAGGAAACGTATGGAAAAGAAACACAAAAGGGGCCTGTAAACAGAGAAGTAAATTGATTTTCAAATGTGACCACACAGTCACAGAAATATGTTAGGGCATTTAGCTGGGGTTACATTTACTCCCTGTGCAGAGAAGCCAGCACAAGAACCGTGCACTATTCAGGCCCTGCTGGGGATGTAAGCGATGCAGAAGTGATGCTGGCCTGTAGAGGAGAATTCCACTCCCAGATACACCTCTACCTCAATATAACGCTGTCCTTGGGAGCCAAAAAATCTTACCGTGTTATAGGTGAAACTGCGTTATAGCGAACTTGCTTTGATCCACCTGAGTGGACAGTCCTGCCCCCCGGAGCACTGCTTTACCGCGTTATATCCTAATTTGTGTTATATCGGGGTAGAGATAGTACAGGGGTAGGCAACCTATGGCACGCATGCCAAAGGTGGCACGTGAGCTGATTTTCAGTGGCACTCACACTGCCCGGGTCCTGGCCACTGGTCTGGGGGGCTCTGCATTTTAATTTAATTTTAAATGAAGCTTAAACATTTTAAAAACCTTATTTACTTTCATATGACAATAGTTTAGTTATATAGTATAGACTTATAGAAAGAGATCTTCTAAAAACGTTAACATCTATTACTGGCACGGGAAACCTTAAATTAGAGTGAATAAATGAAGACTTGACACAGCTCTTCTGAAAGGTTGCTGACCTCTGGTGTAGTATATAAAACTCATTGAGAGCTGAGCACCTAACTTCCTTAGGCTACCTTGAAAATCCCAGTGAAAGCCTGGATAAAGCACTAGCTAACAGAGTCCAGAGCTCAATCCTGCACTGGCTGCTGGGGGATATCAGCCAGATGACCTAACTGGTCTTTTCCCCCTCTAATTTTGATGATTTCACAAATGTGTTGGACACGATGTTTTCTTTTTTAAATCCAGCTACCACGTATTTGACAAGTGAGACATTGACAAGCAGTCGCTTGTTTATATATAAAATGTTATTTTCAACCTGCCCCTTCTTTATGCTCTCAGGGACATTTCTCCTGCAGAAAAACACCACGCCCATTGCAGGGGGAAAGAAAGCAGTGAGATACTGAGGCAACTAAGGACACCTGGTAGGGAAGTGGAGCAGGTCCCATTATCATACCTGCTGACAAGTTGCCCTGCAAGGTTGTTCACTGTGTTATAGAATAAACAGCCCACGTTTGAGTAACAGCACAAACCTGGCTGAGTGACTGTAACCTAACAAAGAAAAAAGCTACTTAATAATGCTCCCATTAGGTAATTAACTGCGGCACACCTATCAGACACCTGTGCTGCCTAGGTTTCACATGAGACATGAGGCAGCAACAAGCGCTGGCTGTTGAGAGACACATATGGGAACTGGAACGGTAACACTTCATGGGATTTCCCTTACCACAGCCACAGTCAAGGGAGAGAGACCCAAAGACAGACTTGCCAGAACCTCGCTGAAGAAACTGCTAAAGCCCAGTGCATGTGAGTGAGAATGTGAATGGCCACCTCAATGAAATCCCCCCATCTGGGAAGCAAGTGCTGTCCATATTAGGTAGTGCTGCCTTAGGTACCTACATGCTTCCAAGATGTTTGGGTGTCTCAGTCAGTTGAGCCAGCTCTCCTCCCAGCCTGTAGGACGCAAGCCCTTTTCCTCACAACACATGAAGAGGAAGGATGGTCTTGGGGCTAAAATTTTGACTGAGACTCAGGGGGTCCTGGCTCAGCCACAGACTCACAGTGTGACGCTGGACAATTCACTTCATTTCCCCTACCCCTCGGGTTCAGTGATTATGAGGATCTCAGATATTATAGCTGTGAGCACCACAGAAAAGTCTGTCAAAGACAAATACCTACAAGTGACTCGAAAGGCCCACTGCTGAATTCTGAGAGGACAGAGTTTGCACCAATGCAAGAGCCCAAAGGGTGCCAACTTTATGCTTCACATTGCTTACAATTCAAACACACGCAGGGTGCAAAGGCAGACAAACATGCGATTTAAACAAAAAAAAAGTCACTGAACATGAGAGAGAATTGAGTGCTGGTTCCAGGCAGTGGAACGAGGAACTCAAAAAGCCTGAACTATTTAGTTTATCCAAGAAAAGATTAAGTGGTAACTTGATCACAACCTACCAGTACCTATGTGGGGACGAGGTTGGTATTTCTGAGAGTAGATAGCTCTTTAAGCTAGCAGAAAACAGCATAAAGAGATTGAGCGGTTGGACGCTGCAGTCAGACAAATTCAGAGTGGAAACAAGGTGCGCATTTTTAACAGCGAGAACAACTAACCATTCAAGTAGCTTACCTGGTGATATGGTGGATTCACGGTCACTTGAAGTTTTTAAATCGAGCCTGGATGTCTTGCTAAAGATATGCTATAGTTCAAAAAGAATGTATGGGCTTGTTGCAGAAATCACTGGCCTGTGTTCTGTAAGAGGTCTGACTAGATGAACATCATGGTCCCTTTCTGCCCTTAACATCTATGAACTGGGTGATATCAGACAATGCAGCAGTGGTTCACGTGCTAAGATCCCAGGATGAAGGTTGCTAAAGTAAAGTGAAGCATTTTCAATTTGCCTCTCTTTCTTTTTTGATTTAAATATTTTACTTCCTTCTAGTCAGAAAGAACAAACTATCAAGCAAATCACAGAACAAAACCATTGGAGATGCTATACACAGAGGCTATAAAGAAAAAGCATTTGCAGTATTTACCCCTCTCTCTCTCAGATACACACACATCAGAAATAAATTGCAAGCTGTAGACACACACAGGGAATCTTAAGATAAGTTCAAGAGAAGGGTGCATATTTTTCATAATAAAATTAAGCATTTCTATTTGTTTAGTGTCCTGGACATTTTAAAAGAATTATTCTCAAACGCCTTAACATTACAAACCAGTATTACAGTATTTAGTGTCCCTCCCTAGTATATGTTGTTTAATTTTTACTGTTCATATTCCTCAGCATTCAACACACGAAATTTCACACCACTGTGCTTAGGCTCTACAGAACTACCTCCTCAGTTTAGCAAAACACTTAAATATGCACTTAACTTCAAGCATGCAACTAGCCCAGTGCATGTGTTTTTGCTGAATCAAGCCGACGGATCTTCCCTAGTCACCCTATAATTACAACCCCTTTGCCTCCGCAATTTTTCATCTCATTCAACTGAATGTTTTATCTAAATGTCAACAGAGCTGTGACACATGGCCAGAAAGAGTTAAACGTCCTGCAAAATCAATGACTCATATTCAGCACTTAAAGATGTGGGGGTAATGGTGAACAATGTAATGTCAATGTCAATTTTTGCAGATTATCCAGTGAATTTTGTATTCAAACATACTGCAGAACCTGTGGGCTGTCCCCAAACAAGTGTGCATAATTCACCATGTGTGATTGCTCACCAAATGCAGTGCATGTCCTAAACTGAGCCTTAGGATTTTGGGCCCCTTCCATCTTTGCCCCAGTGCCCTAGCACAAGTGAAACAGAGTTTAAACGTCAGTTCCCGCATAAGGTTTGAAGGCCAGAACAGAAAAGGTCATTCCTTTTCATCCACTTGGTGCTGGGATTTAGGTGGCAGGATGCTCTCTGTGTATTCTGGGGGGAAGTGCCTAGTTTCTGGTACGGCTATCCTCCCTCCTCCCAATTGCTGCCACAACAGCAGCAGAGGAGCCAATTTATACTGCACAGACTTCTGCAAAGCTAAATTGCAGATGGGAATGAAGGAAGGGGCGGGGGGCGGGAGGGGGAAGAGGCTGACTTGTTCTTGCAACCAATGACACACAGGTAGCTGATCTGGCTCACAGAGCTAATTTAAGTAACCCACTCCTGCATGCACAGATAAATTGTGTGGGGGGTGGGGGGAGCCCATAGAATGACAGTAGCTTTTTAACTCTTCCATGGATACGTTCCTAATGTAGTAAATATACACAGAACATGGGACAGGTCATCTTGTGTTTTCAACCCACTCAAACTGTAAATTCTGCAGGGCAGCTGCCTTAATTTTTTCCATTTCACCTGTAAGGTGCCACACACACCTACGGGGCTATTTAACCAACAAGCTTCTGAATGGCAGAGGCAGGATCAAGGAAGAATAAATGTCTTGGCACCAGGGACCTGAGATAGATTCAGAAGGTGGTGGAGGAACTGAAGCATTTGGAATCAGAACAACCTACTGGTTCAAAACGCAGGAGTTCTTTCAGCTACAAGTATTTCATCCCCAATTGTACATAATGCAGCTATGCTTCCATGCAGAGATTTGGACAACCACAAGGATCATGTGAGCAGGGGATGCTACAGGTCAGGAGCAAACAGAGGACTAGTTCATTCTCCTCAATTGCCTTCTCAAATTCAAATGAAGTCTGAAGAGCAGACGCTTCCTCCATGATCCCTGCCACTGCAACTCAACCTTGGTATTTCTGTCCTGGATCACTCGCCTTCTCTCTCTACCAGTGGTAAACTTGCAACATCTCTGGCTAGTTTATTCCTGGGCTGCCCCATGGACAGCTCTGCCAATGCATTGCAATTTAGGACTGCAGCACACCAGATGTTTCATTTTAGCTAAATTGGCTCAATCATCACGGGATTTTCACCTGTGCCCCCAAAAAATATCTTCTGAATTTCCGTGAAAAGACAGTGCCCTTCCTTCCAGGTAAATGAAGGGTTCACTCAAATTCAACCTCTCAGACAAAGGAGCAGAAGTGATTAGTTTGGAATATTTTTAGGAACTGTAGCAGGCCCTTCATTTGAGATCATGCTAACTCCATTTTAAACTGCGTAGGTCCATGGAATTCTCCACCCAAATTTAAATTTTTAATAGAAAATAAATGTTCGTATTGGCACAGCCACACAAAGTGCAGTTTAATGATGTGGCTGCATTGATGCTGGGTAGCTCCAGAGCTGGAGGGCGCTTATAAAGGTTATTAAAATATTTCATTTTAAAAGAAAATACACATATAGACTGGGTGGTCTAACAGCAGAGTTGGGATTCTGACCCAGTGACAAAGATTCCCAGTAGTACCTGCCAATTAATGTTTATAGCTTCATACAAAAGAAGTTAACCCTGTCCCCTTTCCATGTATCTTTCAATCAAACACACTTCACATAAAAAATTAATGTAAATGTCATGGCTGAATAATTAGCTTAGTTCCCGTCTTTCTTTTTTCCCCTTCCTTCTTATGACCTACAATTCAATGACTATTTTCCCATTTATAACGGCTGGAAGGCCTTCCCAGGAAATGTGGCTACCATGCAATACTGAGTCCTGTGGCACCTTATAGACTAACAGATGTATTGGAGCATGAGCTTTCGTGGGTGAATACCCACTTCATCAGACGCACGTGGACGAAGTGGGTATTCACCCATGAAAGCTTATGTTCCAATATGTCTGTTAGTCTATAAGGTGCCACAGGACTCTTTGTTGCTTTTTACAGGTCCAGACTAACACGGCTACCCCTCTGATACTTGACGCCATCCAATACTGGAATTTAATACAGTCAGAATTGCCTCACTGATGGGATGTAATGCAACTGGAATGGTATTCATTGGTACCATACCAAACAACCGCTGCACACCCTGCCCTGAGACCTGCTGTTCTAAGACAATCTTAAAGAGCAGCAGTGCTCAGTTTTGGAAGTACTCCCGTGCAGAATGAAGTACTAAGAAAATGTATTAGGTTAGGTGCTAGTGTCAATGATGTCAATCTCAATGTATACCAGCAGCACTGAGATCACAGTGCCAGAGACAGTTACTAGCACTTTAAAGAAAAAAAAAAAAGAAAGCCCAAGGTAAGCTAAAGAAGATGAAGATCAGCTAATAACTACACTATTATTCCTCTCTCATCACTCGATGAAAATAGCCTGAAAAGCAACCCAAGCTCAATAAAGGGAGAGGGAGGGAGAGAGAGAGTGTATTCTCTCTTTTCTTCACCATCTGAAATAACATTTTGATTTCGCTAAGCTCTTGGCCATATGACCACCTGTGACTCAACCAAAGGGCCCATTGATGGAGTCAGCTGAACAACAAGAAACTGACTGTCCCCCTCTGGACTGCGGCCCCCTCCCACCACATTTTCAATCAGAAACCCTGCGTGAAGAAGGGGGAGACGTTACAATAACCTCCGTGCCAACAGCCCTCAGAAGCAAAGACATGCACCTTGCTAATCGGCTGCCTGGCAATTTCCTTTGCCAGGCCCGGTGGTGGTTATTAATACTGCGCATCTCTGCTTTTCTGTTGAAAGCTGACTGCACGTGGCTATATTTAGCATTTGGTTAAAATCCAAAAACCATGAACAAGCGACAAAGTGTTTGCCAGCTCAGACTTGAGAGGGCTGGATTGTTGCATGTGCTTTTGGGTTGCTGGAGCAGCCCCAGGATGGAATTCTAATCTCGTCCCCATAGAAGGTTTATATTTACCCGGGTGTTAAGTACCCAGGCCACACAGACTCTAATGACTTATCTGGAAAACCAGCCTCCCTTCCTGCCCACCTCTCTTCAGCTCCAAAGGTCTATGGGCTGTGCACCATCCACCACCAGGGCTCTGCCATTTTTCTCTGCCTCTTATCTCTGTGGCTGAATCTACACTAACAAAGCTCACAGCTGTAACTCACCCTGAGTGATGGTGGAGGGCTGTAGCATGCACTGGGATATCTAACTATTCCCAAACTTCCCAACTTAAATACGTGGGGAAGCTGGAAATTAAAACAATTATCTAAAACAGAGCTAAACTAAAATAAACAGGACTTTCCTCCTACTCCCTTTAAGAATGTGCATATTCCCCTGTCAGGAGAAGAATGTGAAAGAGACTACAGCAAACTGTATTATGCAACCCTAAAACCTGGAACCAGATAATTTACTAACAGATGTAGCTGTAAAAAGGCCCTAGTCTCACATCTTGTACAGTAACAATGTCTTCATTCAAATTGTTTCCTCTCCTCTGAGAGTTTATTTTTAATCCAGGCTGCTAAGGAGAGGAATGGGCCACTCCGGCTGCAAAGACTAGATCCCTTGTTGAAAGTGAGCCTTATTTAGTCTTATCTTGATAAGATAAACATGGATAATGGCTTTAAAAAAAAAAAAAAGAGCTGGTGCACTTTGTAGATCAAAGCACGGGGTAGAGAGACTGTGTTAACTTACTACGGAACATGTGATTGAGTTTAACTTATTCAGGGGTTCACACCCCAAACCGCTACGGAAAACCTTGCTGAAACAGAGACTTGGGCTTAAGGCAGAAGTCTAGCTGACCCAATTGCATGAAACAGGATACTGAAATAGGGTATTTGGGTGTCATAGATTCCATCACTGTTATTCCAGTCTCAGGGTCACGCTCACAGCTCTGCCAGTGCAGTGCAGTGCAGTTGGGGAGGGATAGCTCAGTGGTTTGAGCACTGGCCTGCTAAACCCAGGGTTGTGAGTTCAATCTTTGAAGGGGCCACTTCGGGATTTAGGGCAAAATCAGTACTTGGTCCTGCTAGTGAAGACAGGGGGCTGGGAGTCAATGACCTTTCAGGGTCCTTTCCAATTCTATGAGATATATATTATATTATTATTATACCTAACAACATAAGAACGGCCATACTGGCTCAGACGAATGGTCCAGCTAGCCCAGTATCCTGTCTTCCAACAGAGCTCAGTGCCAGATGCTTCAGAGGGAATGAACAGAACAGAGCAATCCAGCCCCTATTGTTCAGTCCCAGTTTCTGGCAGTCAGAGAGTTAGAGACACCCAGCGCATGGGGTTGCATCCCTGACCGTCTTGGCTAATAACCCTTTGAGGCCTGGTGTTGAGAGGCTAACGGCTGGTGGAACTTCTTCATTCCTACTCCACTTAGGTTCCCCAGCTCTGTATTTTCACTTAGGATTATCTCTGAGCACAGCAACTCGATGGTCCAGTAGGAAGAGGATTGAACTGGAAGGTCTAACCATGCATGACACTGACTCCCAGCGTGATCTTCGGCAAGTCAATTTACACCTCAGTTTCCCCAGCTGTAAAATGAGGGTGATAACTGTCCAGGCATCAGGTCCACTGGGAAGCCTTATAGAGTAACGTAAGCTCTAGAGCTGTGGTTCTCAAACTGGGGCCGCCGCTTGTTCAGGGGAAGCCCCTGGCGGGTCAGGCCGGTTTGTTTACCTGCCACATCCGCAGGTTCGGCTGATCGCGGCTCCCACTGGCCGCAGTTCACCGCACCAGGCCAATGGGGGCTGCAGGAAGGCCGGCCAGCAAGTCCCTTGGCCCGCGTCGCTTCCCACAGCCCCCATTGGCCTGGAGCAGCGAACTGCAGCCAGTGGCAGCCGCGATCAGCTGAACCTGTGGACGTGGCAGGTAAACAAACTGGCCCAGCCCGCCAGGGGCTTCCCTGCACAAGTGGTGGCTGAAGTTTGAGAACCACTGCTCCAGACGAGTGTTACACACCTCTCGCTCCCAACACCTTAGGTCATTCCCCATTGCGGAGACATCTTTTACAGTTTGGCCTTTTGCTGCTGACACAACTTATGAAAGCATTTAAGTGGATTAGTTATAACTCAGGCGGAAAATGTTTAAGAGCTGGAAAACCCCTTCAGGAAAGAGTTGGATGGCTCTCAAAGCAATCTTTCCTGAGTGGAGAGAGGGCACATGAACTCCATGTTAAAGATCCTATTACTTGACTTCCCTTTCAGTGGGGAAGAAAGGTTAAGGAGCTTGTGGGATTGGAGCAGGGACTCCCCAAACCAAATGGGGATAAGACACAGTCATTACCCACCACCATGGAGCACAACTGGTTTCAAGTTCTGCGGCTGAAGCATCACCCATTGATGTGAATGCTGCTGAATTGCTTTACATAGGGTCTGGACACTACGTACGCCTGTATGTTCGTTGCATGGACACTTCAAGACCAAGGTAAAGACACCACAAACAGATCGTCATCCAGACAATCTGGCTGTAACTGTGCTGAACGGTGGTTTGGGAAACAGCCCCCTCTGGGACTGATCTGTGTGGGTGAAAACAGGAAAGGCTGATCATTCTGGGATTTACATTAGCCAGTAAGTCCCAGTTCAGGAAGTGACCCACACGCTGCACTCTGCAGTGCTGGGAAACACAGAGATGATTGTCCACTGGTTGTCTCTGTATCAAATTCTTCTCTCTGGTGAGGGGAAAGCGAGTCAGTCCACAACCTGGCAGAGGTTTGGGGGATGGTATTTTGCAGATTAGAGCATGACAAGAAGGCATAAAATGGTAGGATGCTGTGACCTGGGAAGGACTATGGCTGAAAGCCTGTTTGCCCTCTAGGATCTCATTACAGCAGAAGTGAAGTACTGCCCTTGCCCTTCTGGCAATGATTCCAAGCAGTGCTGGAGCCTCAAGCTAATCCACATGAGCAGGCACCAATGAGCCAACCCAGAGTTAGTGCAAGACAGACAAAGGCTCAAACTCTTGGAGCTTTAAATGTCCAGAAGCCGGAAAAAGCATCAAGAGAAGCAGCTCAGGAGCAAAGGAAGTTCCTAGGCCACACGAATATTTGCAGATTGTTCAGACTCTGCTTCTAGGTCCTTTGTAGAGTCAAATCATAGCTGTCAAGCAAAGGAAACAAAATCCACTTCCTGCATTGTCTTGTCAGTCTACTCCCCCACCCCCACCCATCCCAGGGTAAAATTACCTTCTGGAAAGAACGTGATGATAAATGATTTCCACATAGGCTGAACAGAATTTGGTAGAAGGTCGACAGCCAGTGTATCAGTTCCTCACTTTCATAAGTATTACAAATGAACCAAAAAGCATCCTCTGTGCAGACACTTGCGGGTCTGGGCGGGAGTGTCTCTACACAAACTGGTGAGGCGACTGCAAACACCTAGTGAAGGATTTGCAGCAAACTGCCCAGTACAGAGCCACATTTTAGGGACTCTCACAAATAACTTTGGAGGCTTCTCCTCTCTTGACACAGGCATAAATACTGGCTGACAACTCAATCTGAGTGCAGAAGCATCCTGTGGACAATTTACAACGCACACTCAAAAGATGAGGTCACCAGTTCTCCCATATGACTTCACTCTGTACAAACATACCCTGAAGAGTTCCCACAATCACCTGGAAATCCACCGAGCTAACCCTTCAGCTTTCCCACCACCTGTTTGATCCAGAGTGAGTGAGTGAGTGAGTGAGTGAGTGAGTGTGTGTGTGTCTCTCTCTCTCTCTCTCTCTCTCTCTCTCTCTCTGTTGTGTGTCAGACACACACATGCACGGACGCATGCATGCCCAGTGAGTATGAGAGCTCAGAGTAAGCTGCTGATTTTCTCCTCCATCAATAGTTTGTGAAATGCCCAAGCAGATACACACAGATGCTCAGGTCAGATGAGACACAAAGAAAGAAAGCAAAAAAGCAAGCAAGCAAGAAAGAAATGCTGCCACCACATTTCCAATCACTGCGGAGACCACTTAGCAGTGTGATAGCTGCTGCCAGCAATACATTCAGAGATGTCAGATTTAACCAGACATAAGCGGGGTTGTCTAGTAGCTTTGCCCATGATGATGTGGCTTTCAGCAAGCCACTTAGATTAAGATTTTCAACAGCACCCAGTGATTTTGAGCACTCAACTTGAGATACTTCAGAGGGGACTGAATTTCTAAAAGCACCAAGCACTCATCTTCTGAAAATCAGCCCTCCTTAATGACGTCTACAAATGGACACCCAAAAATGGAGGCACCCAGTCACTAGTCTCTTTGGGAAAAAAAATCTCCATGCCTCAGTTTCACCATCTTGAACAACATTAAGGCGCTCCAAAATAGGTGCCTACGAGCAACTCGAGCATATGATATTTTGAGTACAGAGAGGGAGATATTTTAAAATACTCCCTATGTCAAGACAGCAAATTACCCCTCACAGTAATGCAAAGCATTAGCTCAGAACATCTGCTAGGACTAATTTATCTTTTGGAAATTACTACTGCCCCTTAAATATTGTGGGCGCTCCAGGAAACCACTGCAATCAAAATGAAAGGAAAGGAAGCTCTCTTTAGAAGAAGTCTTGACAAGCAGGTACAGCATCTGTGTCATGACTCAGATACGCACGATGATAAAACTGAAATGACGGCAATGCTCACGAGACTGCAATAAATGGAATGACATGGTCCATTATTTGCCATTCAAAGTGGTCCTCTTTGAAGGCCAGTTGTCTGCTGCCCCTGTAGCTTTGGAAGAGGTCCCAAAAACTGAATCATAACCAGGCATCTAACTCAAAGCTTATGTGAGTGCAAGACTACACTAACAGACAAGAGCGAAAGACCCACCCTGACTTCCAAAGCCTGGACACGAATATAATCAGTGTAGCGTGGCCACGGTACAGTTTTCAAGTTATCCATGGCTGCCAAGACCATCTGCCGAGCTCAGCTGGAATTCTGCCTGACAGCAATTGCACAACTGATATGGTTTCCCCTTTTCTGGGGGGCTATGGGTATACATTCACTTTGGCCAGTGTTCCCTCAGTTCATCAGTAGAACATGACAATGTTGCTGCTGGAAGGAGCCATCCATCCCTCATCTGAATTAACCGCTGTGTTTTAAGTGGCAAACATGAGCAGCCTGGTGTGCCTGGGAAAGCGAGTAGCAGCAGTTGGTTAGCATTACAAAGGAAATAGGAAACTGACCCTTGATGGACTCACTCCAGAGGCAATCTACACTGGAGAAGTTTCCTCAAAAATGCTAACTGGTTTTACACCAGTGTCGACATGTGTGGCCTGCACAGCTTTTATAGAGCGGCTTCAAAGCTACTCAGTGTTTTCAGGATCAGGAAAAGGTTTGCTCTTTGGTCCAGAACCAGGGAATAGAAAAGAAAATTATTGATCCCTGCCTGTGTTTATATTTCCCCCCTCCAGTGCTGAAATATCAGGAAAACCTAAGCCCTTCTCTCTTCCTAGCACTGGTGAGACGGTTAAAAAAAAAAAAAGGCAGCGGCTTTTCTCCATATTGCCAACAGTGCCAGGCAGTTCAGGTTTGGCAGGAAAGCAAACAAAACCCTAATACGTTTAGATACACATTGGCAGAACAGAGCAATGGTTGGCACTGGCTTGTTTGGGTTCCCGGTGCCAAGGAACCGCATATAGGGAGAGTTCATTTATAAGAGGCTGGAACATGTTGTTGTGTTTGTTTTCACACTGATTAAGTTACTCATGTTGTCTTCACCCATGTTGCTGTAACAATTTTTCTTGGATATAAGATTAACCAAAGACGTCATGGTCAATCTGCCATAGCTTCCATTTGTCAAGGCCGAAAGTTTGCTTGTCCCGGTCAAAGACTTAAAAGAAAAGAAAGAAAGGGAAAAAAAACAACCCAGCTATGCCAAACCCAAGGTTCTCATAATCCTTGGTTAGGTGTCATGCCTGCAGCTGCTTTACGAGACCTCACTTGCTCCAAGAATTGAGTGTTCTGACTGTTATGCTGCCTTTGCTATGGTTTAGATCAGAGACTGGGGAATTCTAACCAAGACGGAAAATGGCTCCTATGGAGATATTCAACTTCAGAGAAACAGGCGAGAAGAGAAACACTGCATACCACATTTCTTGTACATAGTTATAAACAGATCTCCCAAGGATGAAGCATTTTCAAGCTTGCCCGGTCTTGCTTTCCAGACACACTTCAAATTTCCAGCCATTCTGCTTCCCTCTTGTAATGACCAACTTACAACTTAATTTCTATTTACAATGAAAACTGTTTTTTCTTAAGGACGAAGAGAGAATTGCGAGGACTTTGTAGGGAGGAGCGCTCTTATTTATCAGCTGCTACCTATTCAGGTTAAGAGTAGGGCATCTATTGCTATCAAATTGAGTCAGTGATTTTTCATTAGAAACCCCTCATTTCTCAGTTGCTTAATAATGGGCAACTTGCTTTCCAAACAAAGAGGCAACATCGGAATCCCACTGACTGTAGCATTTAAATCTGCGCTCAGGCATAATCAGGTACTTGTTTCTCTAAATGCCAATCAAGGCATCCACTGGTGGGACTTAGAAGACCAAGTATAAAAACAGGCACCCTTTTATAAGACAACTCCTCTGCTTTCCCACTGACTGATCTGGCAGAAGGCTCCTCTCAATCCAAGAGGAAACACTTATGAGGGAGAGCGGTATGAGGACAGGGCAGAAGGAAATTTCACATGTAAACACAGGGCACAATTCTCTTTTGAGTTCTGCACCCCGAGTGCAAGAAGCTTTTACTTATGCAGTCCCTTTTGTCCCAAAGGATCCCGAAGCAACCGCCTCCTAGGTCAAGCATGTTGGGATACAGCACACTGCAAACCAGCATGTGGGGAGGCTGAATTTGGGTCACGGCCCATGAGGAGTGATCCATGGGTTTCTAAGGTCTCATCCAAGAGACACACACAGCTGTCTGGAATTCAGTTTATCTAAGGAGGCAAAAGAGATAAACCAACCATGCTGCAATTTCAACCTGCGGCCGGCCAGCCAGCCAATGTACTTCCCACCTACATCTTTAGACATCTCAGCTGTCCCCCTTCAGGTTCAGTGCCAGTTTGACAGCTGACAGGAGAAGGCGATCTCAATTCTAACAAACACATACACGCTGCTCTGTGCTTTGCACCTATCTTGCAACCAGTTGGTGAGACTCAGCCCACCAGCCCGAGACAGCCAAACTAAACTTCCTCTCTGCATAGGAGTCCATGCCTCCTAGGATCTCATGCTCATCTCCACCTTGTGCAGACCTGCATCTCTCATGCTTGTATTTAAACAATTTGCACCAGATAGTGCAAACACATGGAAACGGCTATGTGTGTTAAATATGTGATTCCCTCCCTGCTATTTTTCATGCATCTCCTCTATGGGAACTAACACAATGTTTAGGCCAGGGCAGGTTAAAAGGTATGAGGGTTTATGCAACTCCCACTGACTTAAGGGCTTCCTCATGCAAGCTGGGAGTAGAAGGTTTTTTTGCAGGTACGCTACGAAGAGGCAGTTGCTCAGAGTTAGAAGCTCTACGGATCAAAAACAGGATATGGGGCCTCTCACTTCTAGGTCAATGATGCAAATACAATTTAAGTCAGCAATGACTGAACACTATCACCATCCAATGTCTGTGGCCTCAGTGCAGGTGTCCACATATGGCACTAGCTGGCCCACTCCTGGTAGTCTCAGCAGAAGCCAAAGACTGAACAGACCATGTAAAATTGGCTATCATCACTGGAGGCAGTCACTCCAGATTAGCATCAAGAAACACTGGCAGGGCAGAAAGAGGAAGCGTCCTGTCCCATATCTGCTGCTTGGCTCATCATGAGAACATCAGGCTCCAGGGATGACAAACTAGCATAAAATTCATTTCAAAAGGAATTGAAAAGAATCAAGAGATCAGATGCAATTCCCATCCGTGACCTAATGAGCAAAGGGTTTGCATGGCTTCCTCCAGGTGAAAGACATGCAATAAACCTGAAACACATCTTGATTAACGGTCACACTTTGATTTCCAAGGGCTAATGCACGCTTTAAAAGAGAGGCTAGCTGCTCCTCTCACCTCTTGCAAAACTCGTGAATGCTCCCAATACATTGCTGCATTGCAGAACAGCATGGGGAAATATTTACTGTGCAAAACCTCTCCTTGAGAAACACACACGAGTTAACCACCATCTCTTTAAAAAAAAAAAAATTGTAACCTCAGGGAATGTTAACTAAAAGGCGCTTAATAACCATCTTACAGCAATTTATTTTAGTAACCAAAGCCCATGCTATAGATCAGGAAATAGCAGTTTGGATGAAGAACTAGGATTTACCTTAGATCTCAGGGAAAGGTGGAATTCCCCAATCCAGCCCCCCTGGGATATATGAACAGCAATATGTATTCTTCCCCATTGAGCATTTCTAGGCACACCCTAAACTCAGTGGAACTGCTGAGCATGTGATCTCAGTCTTATAAGGAGAACAGCTATCCCCACATCTGGTTGACACTGGAGCAGCTTCTTCATTAGCTCCACTTTGGATCTATCTAAGCAAGAAAGTGAGAAGTGCGTGAGTGTGTGAGAGAGAGAAATCCAGTGCATCTTCTGTTGTGTCTTAGACCACAATGATTTCCATTCATTCAAAAACAACAGTGTAACATTTCTGCCTGGTTTCAATCTCTGTACATTAATCAAGCGTTAGCCTATTTTTTGCTTCCAGCCTGAGAGAGACAGCGTGGGAGGCCTGTCCCATGGAATAATATTTTCCAAGCCATAGTCAAAGTCTGCCAGTCAACTCATAGCCTCTCTGCTGTCTGTTCTACCAGAGCTGGACAGAAAACTATCTGTGGGCACAGCATTTCAAAACAAGCCCGGTATTCCCAGCAAATGGGTTGATGAATGGGGTCCATTGTGTTACAGTGGGAGAAATATCACCGTCATCATGAGAAAGAAAACACACACACACACACACACACACAGAGTATACATCTCTCTCTCTCTCATATAAAACACACACCCCCTAAATAGCGTCTTTCATTTGAAAGATACGTCTGAGCAGGTGGTTTTGTTTCCCAGATTTGACAGTTCTCATGGCAAGCTGTAAATGAGTGTCACTCGCACAAGTAACTCAAAAACTATAATAGATTTAGAAATGTGCAGTGGATGTGTTATTCCTTGACTTTAGCAAAGCTTTTGATATGGTCTCCCACAGTATTCTTGCCAGCAAGTTAAAGAAGTATGGGCTGGATGAATGGACTATAAGGTGGATAAAAAGCTGGCTAGATCGTCAGCCAACGTAGGATCAGGCCCATTCTATTGGCAGCTGATATCAACGGAATGCAAAGGGTCGGACCTGGGCGTTTGTTATATCTTCATAATGATCTGAGGTGTGCAATGGCATGCACCTCCACAAGTTTGCAAAGGCCGAAACTGGAGAGTGTAGATCGGCGGGAGGATAGGTAACAGAGGACCTAGACAAATTAGAGTACGGACCAAAAAGAACCCGAGGTCAACAAGACAAGTGCAGATCGCACATTAGGACGAAGAATCCATGCACGTACAGAAGGCTGAATGGCTCAGAGCAGTTCTGCAGAAAAGACCCAGGGTTACAGTAGATGGAAGCCTGTATATCACAGTGTGCCCTTATTGCCAAGAAAGATAATGGCATTGGGCATATAAGTATGGCATTGCACCAGTCAAGGACGTATTATCCCCCATTCACACTGGCGAGGTCTGACGAGTACGTGGCCAGTTTGGCCCACACTACAAGAGAGGATAAAATTGGAAAGAGTCCAGCGGAGGCAGCAACAAAAGATAGGGCTGGACAAGACTAGAGAGAGGCTGGGAACTGGATGTTAGGTGCAGAATAGAGAATGGGGATTGATAGCTGCTTCAACACCTGAAGGGGTTCGAAGAGAGGAGCTCCAGCTGTTCTCAGTGTACTAGAGACAGAACAGATAATGTCTCAATTGCGGGGGAGGTAGGTTGGATATTAGGAATAACTTCATGGAGGTGGGAAGCACGAAAGGTTACTAGGGAGGTGGAGAATCCTCTCTTAGATTTAAGTCAGTCTGACAACCCTGGCTGGGATGATTAGTTGGGTATGTCCCTGCTTTGAGCAGGGGTTTGGACTAGATAACCTCCTGAGGTCCCTTCCAACCCTGATATTCTATGATTCTGTGAAAAGGCACAGATAGATTGAGAATGACACTAGGGGGAGAAAGAGAAATACAACTTCCCCTTCCTGAGGCTGCTAACGGCTCTGGCAATTAATGACACTAAACGGATTTCTAAAAATCGAAATCGACTTTTTGCCATTGCAGCTGATGGTTCATCGTTCACTTTACTGATGGTTTGTGTTACCACAGCATCCCGACAACCCATTCATGATCAGGTTCCCATTGTCCTAGGCACTGCAGCAACTCATAGTAAGACAAGCCATGGCGGACGAGCCCAGAACACTAACTATGGGTATATTTGGGTGGGGGACAGTGAAGGAGAAAACACAACACCACAGTGTTGCACACATGAGCTCAAATGACTCAAGTCCTTTATTCCATGAAAACAGACCCATCTACTTGGCTTTGATTTCTAATCTGTCACACTGGGATAATGACACTTTCTGTGTGGGGGGGAAGTGGGGTGTGTGTGTCTATTTAGACTGTAAATTCCCCGGGGCGGAGACAGTCTCACTGCGTTGTTGTGTATGGTGCCCAGAACAACTGTGATCCTGATCTTGGTTGTGGGTCTCTAGGTGCTACCGTAACACAAATAAAAAAACCATAAAATTTCACCATCTACTTCTCATCTTCTAGCAAAAAAACCTGAAAAATTTGGAGCCTCCACTCTCTTTTTCCTGGGTCACTCCGCTCCTAAATGAGCTAAATAAGTCACGGAGTTACACAAGCCATTCCCGTCACTCCCACGGGGTAGTGCTAGCTGGAAGATCAGACACCAGGGCTGGGAACTGAGCTCCGGTCTCCCCATAACAAAGCTCAGCAACAGACCAAAGCCTTCAAGTTAAGAACTTCAGAAACACGCACCATGGAAGAAAACGCAGCAGCCCGAGCCAGATGGGCTTTGGCTCAGTGCAGCGAGATTCATGATGAAATGAAAATGCCAGATCTCAGCCAACTAGAAACCACATTAAAGGATTTTCGCTTCATTCCAAATCTGATTTAAGATGGAAGAAAAAAATCTGGCTGTTTGCACTTTATGGATGCTCAGTTACACAGCTTAAAGATGGAAAAAATATCAAGTCCCTCCGTCACCACGACGAGATTACACCCTCCCCAACGTTGAAGTACTTGGCCTACCTTAAGTGGCAGTATTTCCAGAGATGCGGGGATTCAACCACTTCCCTTTCCTAGTGCTCGTACTACAGATTTCATTTGCTGAATTTCTTTCCATTACCCAGTCGATGGGGCTGTTAATGCTGCAGCTTCGGTGTGGTCTGAGGCACAGGCACTTTTCAAAGTACTGAAGCATGGATCACCTAGACGGGGGTGGCCAAATCGTGGCTCGCGAGTCACATGCAGCTCAATTAACCATTAAAGTGTGGCTCATGGAGCCCCCCCACTCCCTCCTCATTCTCCACCTACCAGAGGTTGATGTGAGGACTGATCAGAGCTGGGGAAGCGCTAGTAAGTCAAAAGAGGGCTTGTGCGAGGCCAGTGGGAAGAAGGGCATGAACCTGCCTGGTTAGGAGAAGCTGAACCCAAACCAAGGGTATGGCTACACTCACACTTTACAGCGCTGCAACTTTCGCGCTCAGGGGAGTGAAAAAACACTCGCCTGAGTGCTGCAAGATACAGCGCTGTAAAGCGTCAGTGTAATCAGCTGCACGCTACACCCGCAGAGGATCTGGTTTACGTGCAGCGCTAGGAGAGCTCTCTCCCAGCGCTGCCGCTCCGACCACACTCACACTTCGCAGCGCTGCTGCGGCAGTGCTTTGAAATTCCAAGTGTAGCCATACCCCAAGAGAACCGATGCTGTCCCAAGGATTCCAGTAGCAGGCAGAGAGGCCTGACGGAGTGGAATACTGAAGGAGTTTTGTCGCAGGAGCCCTAATTGGGTCCACAGAGGGAAGGTGAGTGGGAACTCTCAGTCAGACAGACCTGGAGAGTGGGGCCCAGACCGGGGGCTAGAGGAACTGTGACAGAGTGGTTAATGACTCTTGGGTGGGGGACCTTTGATATGGATGAAGAGCTGCTGCACTGTAATCGGACTTTACTTTGGGGTTCTGAGAAGAACTGTTTTATTATGAGGGATCTGTGGATTGTGACATCTGACTTGATTATAAAAGGGTTTGAATTTGCCGCTAAGAGAGGCATTATCACTATGCAAAGGTAGATTCCAAGGGGAAACTGAGGCAGGTGTGCACATTGTGTCCAAGCCTGCCATGGGAGAACACCCCAGGTGGTAGTTGCCCTATGACATCCAATAAGTACAGTACCTTGTGTTTGGCATTGGCTAGTGTCATATGAAATAACTCCCCATAAGCAATCTCACTGCAATACCACACTCTGCAGTGCCATGAGAAGAAAATTTCCTTCCCGACTCCAGCTGGTGGTCAACTTTTGCCCTAAAGCAAGAGAGCTGGTAACCCTTATAACTTTAACCTTGGTATAATTTTTTTAAATCTTTCTAAGCTATTTGCTTCAACATCCTGTTGTGATCAGTTCCCCAGACCATACAGAGCTTGAGAAAGGATTTCTTTAATGAGATATATAATCTGTATAGTTAATAGTTCCGCTAGGTGATTTATTTCTTAGTACGTCACAATCCTAATAAAAACCATCTGGTCTTTGTAATTTATTACAATGCAGTGTAAGTTGTTCACCTATTTGACTGCTTGTCGGTGCCTTGCCGTCATGGCACAAAGAATAGCTCTAGGGTCTGTATTTCAACATTATCTTCTGTAGTGAAGAAATCTGCAAAAAGTTCATTTTGCTTCCTGCCAGTGTTACTGTTCTATTCCTCACCTGATTAGGAACTAGCCCCAAATCAGCTGAGAACTACAATACATGACAGAAACAAAAGGCACTACCTACTGTTGGAGAAGAGGGAAGCAGCAAGTGCACCATTATGAAATGTTGTTCCCCTTATGGTTCTTCTCCCTCTTTATAATTTCTCTCTCTCTCTTTTTTTTTTTTAATTCTTGCTTTTCCATATTTGTGGAACATCCAGCAAAGTCATCTCCATTCTGCTTTTGCTGATGGCCAGTAGGAATCAGGTTTTTAGAGATCAATAAAGGAGCCACAAAAAAAATGAAACATTTTTGCAAAAACGTTCATCCAAAAAATGTTTTCCTCTTTTGGGTTGGAAACGATTTTGTGGGATTTCCCTCTCCCTGCCCAACACCTCTCCCCCACCAGCGCTATTATTATTGATCATAAAAGTCAGACTGAACCCATTGCCTCTCATCACCCATGTTTCTTACAAGAGAAACTGTGATGAAAATTTTGGACCGGCTCTAACCAATAAGGACCAGGATGGCACACCTTACTCATGTCGGAGAGTACTTCGTTGCACAAATGGTCTCTTTCATGAACCTCATGACCAGCCAGCATAGTTTTGAACATGACAGAAGCACACAGCTTGGCATCTTCTATTCAGCCATTCTCACAAAAGGACACGGGTGACACTGAAAGGTGGCCATTTCATAACTGATCATTCAAGGTACAACCAGCCAGTGGCACTCATTGCCACGTGATGCCATTGGGGCCAAGAGCTCAGTAAGATTCAAACCGGGGTTGGACCTTTAGATGGCTAAGAAGAATATCAAACACATACCAAAAAATACACAGTTGCCTCCTGCGGGGTTTCGTGAACCTTCCTCTGAAGCATGCGGTGCTGGCCACTCTCCAACAGGACACTGGATTTGATGGTTCCACTGATCTGTTCCCTTATGGAAACTCCTACCTCCCTGTGACTGTCCACTCCAAGGGCAGTCATATTTGAGACTGTTTTTTGTTTTTTGTTAACACGATACATCTTCCCAGCCTAGACAAACCCACTGTCTATTCATGAAGTACTATCCAGCATGAGAAAGTGGATCAGAATCAGGCCTCAAGCACCTGCTGAGATTCAGAAAGGAACCCTTCTCTTTCCTTTACCTCACCAGCTGAGTGTTCCAGAACCCAGGTTTTCCCAACCTATCCTACATCTCTGCTCCGGTGACTGAGAAGTGACCGCCCTCCTCATTCCCAATGCACGTCTTTTAATGGAGGGAGGAGTGGAAGAAGGTCTGTAAACAGGGCATTCGGGGGGAGTGCATTTCCCACAGTTCCAGGCACTGAGCGTCTGCTTCTGCAGCATTGTTCCTATTCAGGGGAAGCAGGATATAACTGCCGACTATTTGGCATAAAGGAGGCAGCTAAGCCTTATCCAAGGCTCAGATGAAGATGATTCAAGGAGCCAAATAAAACCCCACAAATCTCTTCTCGCATGTTCCCCACACCCATTTCTCTTACAGCTGGGGGATAGAGGGAGACTGAAAAAAACAGGCAGTATTACTAAAGGTAGGGGAGCCCAGATGGGGCTAAGAGGAATGGGGCGGTCAAACAAGTGTCTTAGGAGATGCATGTACTGGGGGCTAGATCTAGTGACTCATAGGAGGAGGAGAGTGCACTGGCGGGGAAGAGGTGCCATGGAAAAGGTGCCTCTGCAGTGGAGAGAGGGGGAGGCAGCTGGGAGGTAGACTGGTTGCTTCCACAGCATGTCTGGAGAAACAAGAACGCAGTCTCTCCCAAAACACCTCCTGGCATGGAATCCAGAGGCCTATGCTACCCCAAGCATGGCTTATTTCCCAAAGGGGATGCCCAGAACGTTTCACTGAGAAGCAAAGCCTCTAGTTACTTATGGCACATGGGTCTGGGCATCTTTCTTTCAGGCTCAAGGGGTTCCACACCTGCAGGAGGGAGGGATGAGGTCATGAAGAAGGGGAAGAGGGTGGTGGACTAAGGCCCAGCACAGATGGCTGAGCAGGGCCCTCAGCTCCGGTCAAACTTAAAATCAAATGATGTATCTGAAGAAATTCTCTTTCCTTTCCTTTAAAAAGACAAAAAGATCCTGCTGATTACCCAGGGCCTGAAGAATGCTGCTGTGGTTAAATTTTTTGTTTTATTTTCTGGCACAAATTGTCCCTTGTGACTGGGTTTCGCCTTGTGCTATGACAAAGGCTTCTTTCTTAGCTACAATGCACCGTGGAACTATGTGTAGGAATGGCCTCTATTCACTTTCATACAACATCCTTTGAAAAGACCTATTTAAAAGAAGTCCAGCATGCTTTTGTATTTGAGGCGAGGCTGCTAGGTTGCCTGACATTTCCCATTGTAAGACCCTGTTCTCAGTAGCCCAAAACTTTGCCAAAATTTTAATCATTTGGGCAGAAATTTTCCATGGCAGATATCTGCCTTAGGCGGAATGGTTTTGGAACATTTCAGCCAACATGGTCAGCCATTCCCAAGATGAGGCTTAAGAAAAATATAGTTTGCACATATTAAAAAATGATGCCAGCCTTTTCTTTGAGAAACTTTAGTTTCACTCAGGCTTCAGAGTGGGGACTTCAAATTTGGCTGGAGGGAGTGGGGAGCCTTTCTTCCATTCCTGTGAAAATCCACCCAGGTTTGGCCAAGTTTATACGCCTCGGAGGTGCAGCACTGCTCACAGCAGCCCAGAACTGCCACTCCAGGGAAAGTCCTGCTCAACCCTCTGCAGCCCCAGGCTGACGTGGATACTGTTCACTGTGCAGATGACATCTGTTTTCAGTGACTGTGATGCTTTTATTATTAACCCTTGACTTTCTGTACTACTGTGGTTTGCACACAAACCTCCCTGCACCAAATCTCTCCAGGGCGGGAGAAGGGGCGGGGGGAATCAGATCTGACATACATTTCCAAATCCTTACTCTGTTAAAAGCAAAACTGCTGGCACAAGCCCAAGTATAGCCTCACGCCCGCTCCACCATAATAAAAAATGTGAAGGAGTTCTGTGATTCTGACCCAGGAACTTGACTTGATGGTGAATTCCTCCCCAACAGGAAAAAATAGCCAGAAACAGAAGACGCCCCTTAGGAAAATGGCTGTGAGTTTTGAGGAAGATCGTTCTATTAAGTGCTTTTAGTATGCTTCAAGCACATGTGGGCTTCATAAGGGAGGAAAAACGTAATTGCATTCCTGTGTTCCTGCTTCATCCTCTAAGAAACAACATTACTGCTCACAAAGCTCTGGTGTCCCCCCTAAACAAAGTGGACGTTGTGCAAGAACATGGTATCATGCCAAGAGGCCTGTGCATCACTGAGTTGGAGGGATGGAGGGTGGGGGGACCAGGATAAATGGTTCCTTGTGCCGATTCTCCAATGCAAGAGCCTCCAACCTTTGGCAGAAAAGGCCCCCAGGGGCCTTCCCCTCTCGTTCCACTCACGTGTTTCCATCCACACAGCAGTACAGTATTAGTGCTGCTGGATATTCCCACCTCCCTTTATGTGGAAAACTAGCATGGGATTGGGGAGCGCAGAGGGAAGCAGCAACTCAGCTGCACGCCCCTCTCCAGGGCAGGCCCACGATGTGTCGTGCATCAGCATTGGGCATGCTTGTGGCAGTATTAATCCACCATCGCTCATGCCGCATGGAACAAGCACAGTGAGGGATGGCCTATGGCAGTGCTCCACCCCGGGGATGGGGCAGGGCGGCTGAAAGCTAGTGGAGTGGCGTTAGAGAGAACGGGGACGGGTGTGCACAGTGAGTATGCACCTGCCTGTGTTCGTCCCATCCTCCCCCTCAAATGACCTGCTCTAAAGCCCACTGAGTCAATGGGAGTCTCTCCACAGACTCTAATGGGCCCCAGATCAGGCCCCCAGTATCCTGCAAGAACCCAGCATATCTAACTTTGCACAGAGCCCTGCAAACCCCCTCTTGGCTGAGCTGGCCTCCAGAGGATGTGTGATTCCATTCATAGATACAGAGCATCAGCTGACACAGAGCCCCCTGCCATGCACCTCTTTTATCCAGGAGAACTATGCCTGTCCTTAACAAGGTCATCAACAACATCACTGAGTCACAGGGCACCTCGAAGTCCCTGACAACCAAAGTAAATAGGCAGGGCTCAAAATGAGCTTGATTTCCACCAACTCTCTCCTTTTGAGGCTACAGCTGGCCATTGCTGACAAGAGAAAGGTAGGGGGTCTCCTTCATGTCTCTCAGAGAGAAGCGATCTTGAAATGCAGGGCAAGGGGAGCGCCCCATGCAGGTAGGTTATTTACACCAAATCAGTTGTGCTCTGCGATGCTAGCTGGGTAATAGAGCTGGCCAATAACATTGCCTTGTAATTAACTGAAAAACCACCACAATCAGCATAGTATTTTAATTTCTATTATGAAAAAATCATGTTTTTTAAATGATAGAATCTCTCAACACTGTTCCGGTTGGCCAGCTTAAACTGGGGTTTTCAATGTATCTGTCTTCAAATACTGGTTTTCCTTCCCCTACACAAGCCAGAGATTCTTGGCAGGGGGCACCTCATCCTCCATCCTGAGCCATTGCAAAAATTCCCATCCAGTGCAATATTGCAGGATCGGCTCAAAAACAAAGAAAAAGAACCTGATAACAATAAAGCTACCAAGACTGTTGCATGACACGTTCATCTGCCCACTCCCTCCCATCAGCACAAAAAACGGTACTAGCCCTTCCCAGTGAAGGCTGCAAATGGAAGCATTTCTAGGCACCAGCCTTGACTTACCAAGAGCCAATATATTTTTATAGCAGCAGGTGACTTTAAGCAAAAAGTTAAATGAGGATGGGTTATACATATTTTTGTCCGGCTGTCCTCCAAGAGAAAGACATACCGGTTTTAAACAGAGGAGAGGCACTGTGGTCTAGTGGATTGGGAATCGGGAATCCTAGAATCTAAACCTGGCTCTGCCACCGAGCTGCTATATGACCTAGAGCAAGTCTTTGACTCGGTGCCTCAGTTTCCCCTTCTGTCCTTTGTGTGTTGCATCTATTTAACCTGGAAGCATTTGGGGGCAGGGACTAATCTCTTACTAGGGGTTTGCACAATATCCAGCAGAATGCTCTCAGCACTAATACAATATAAAACAAATAGCATTATTAATGAACACTAGTTTATAATAAAC
This sequence comes from Chelonoidis abingdonii, assembly GCF_003597395.2. Lineage (NCBI taxonomy): Eukaryota > Metazoa > Chordata > Testudines > Testudinidae > Chelonoidis > Chelonoidis abingdonii. The sequence continues at coordinate 28,903,390 of NC_133781.1, forward strand.
AGTGCAGGCTTTCGGGGAGTCAATGTAATTTTCAGCCTCACTAAAAATAAGAAGAGGTGAAGGTTCTATATTTTGTCCTGCTGTCCTCTCACAGTCCGACTGATGGATTTTGAACAGAGGAGAGCACTTTGGACCCGATCCTGGACACACTTCTGCATTTGGAGTTTCGATGACACTGCCCCACGACTAAAGTTGCTCCCATGCATCACAGCCTTCAGGATCGGGCTCTTTATCACTAAGTTCCCATGCTGCCTTCTTTAGCAGCCCCCAGCGAACGGAGAGATGAGCGCCACAACAAAAAGGAACGGCCGCAGCAGCCAGGCTGCGTGTTTCCCAGGAGGACCCTCTCTCCTTAACAAAGACGCCCTCTCTTTAAATCCAACGCTGGGAAGCCATCTATAAACTGCACCTGTGTTTTACAGCCCTGCCAGTGCTTTGCCGCTCCGCGAGGTTTTACTGCCAAGACACGGTGGATCCGGTATCAAAGCCCTCGCTCTGCTTCCCCCGGTATGGGATGCTGGAGAAGGCAGGAATCCAGCCGGTTTTGATCTAAGCAGTTCCAACATCATATGGTTCCTTTTAATCAGCCACACAAAGTGGAGGGGTGGAGAGGCTGGGGGGAAGGAGGGGGTAAATAGGCTCATTTAAAGACATGGCTGCCCTTCTCTTTACCTTCCTGTCTGGAAGGCAGCCAGTGGCCAGCTCAGACCTCTGCTCACATCTGGAGGGAACTTTCCCTGAGTTCCAGGGCTGCTGTGCTCAATCGGCCCATTCAAGACACCCGCTTTGGTTATTATTCCTCTGTGCGTGGGCACCCCATCCACCTTGCATGTGCAGCTAACAGCAGGGGGAGGGGATCGCTTTGCTATGGGAAAATGACTTGGAAGGGTTTGGCGTTTTGGCTTGTTGGACAGAAGTCAGAGGTTCCCACAAACCCTCACAGCTGCCCTTGGGGTGACAGGTCAGGAAGCAGGGAACAATAACATGGCCCTGGAACCTCTGCGGTTCACAGGGCAATGGGGGGTGATTTCACGAGGAATAGGGCAAGGAGAGGGGAGAAATAAAGAAATCAAACACTCAAAAGCAGAGAGAATCACAACTGGAAGCTAAATCAACCCAAGTTCACAATAAACCAACTGCCCAAAACTCACATGGAGCAAAGGGGGCAGAGATGGTCTCCAAGATTCTACCTTCAAGGCTATTTCACCTCCTGGTTGGATCCGTGCACTGGCCCTGGGACCAAAAAGCTGGGCCAGGTGCAGAGACTGAATGTTCCTCTTCCTCACAGCAGCACAGCAGGATGACACCAATTAAGCTGCTTCCCCAATTCCCTTGTATTTTACCAATGCTCCTGCCAAGCAGAGAGAGCTCCACACACAGATGGGGTAGTTGGGCTTCATATTGTAGCTTTCTTTCCCTGTCAAATTTAGCTCAGGGGAAGGGGACACGAGTGGCAGCTCTGGCGACTAATGGCATCTAAATCATCTCTACTGATATACGGAAGCCTTGATCTGAGATGCTATTTCACTCTCCATTATTTGTGTGTGTTCTTTGACTGACAGGTGTAGATATAGATAACTGTCTAACAGGAACTGGACTAAGTCCCACCAACTTTTCCCGGTAGGCACTGGGCACACCGGAAGAAACCTGGAAAACAGACAGATAAAATATCCCCCCCTTTCTGCCACTAGGCTGACACTCCTGAGCAGCCCTGTAACAACCAAAATGATGCACAACGCCCAGAGTTCCTGAGCAGCCCCATAACAATTCAACACATGCAACCCAGCACACCCGTGGACAGCTTTATAAGCAGCAGCCAGCATATGCATTCTAACCTACCAGCAACGTTACTATCACAATCCAAAGATCATGCTTGGGATGGAAGGGAAACAGAATGTCTCCCAAAGAGACAGAGATAATTTACCCCAATAATGAGAAAAGATGAGCTGAGGATAGGGTCCTTTTTGCTAGTGTTATTTTTATATTGTGGTAGCACCTAGGCGGCACTAGGTCCTGCACTAGGACCCCACTGTCCTAGGTCTGTACAAACACCGAACAAAGACGGTCCCTGCTCCAAGATGTTTGCGCTAGTTTGCCTTGTTACTGATACAGAAAGAACATAGGCGCGTGCGTATCTTGAAATTTCTCCTTCTAAGCACGTTAAATAGGAAGATACTACTATGGTTTACTTGTTACTTCGACATTTCAGCCAAAAGAGAGAAAGATTTAGGAAATGTTGAAGGATTGTGTGCCTCACAGAGAGCAAAAGAACAATTATATCGGTCTCTGTGCCCATCTGAATTAGTCTCAACTATTGAAAGTTTTTGTTCTCTGGTGAAAGGTCTTTAAGAGATCAGGAGTTGTGGACTTGAAGCAAGAATCACTGGGGTGTATTAAGAAGAGTGTCACATGTAAGACATGGCAGGTCACTGGCTTGCTCTACTTGGCACTGGTGAGGCCTCTACTGGAGTGTTGTGTCCAGCTGGGGGTGCTGCTCTTTGGGAAACACGGATATATTGGAGACAGTCCAAAGGAGAGCAACAAAAATGATAAATGATTCAGAAAAGATTTAAAAAACAAGCTTGTTTAGTCTTGAGAAAAGATGACAGGGGGTAGAGGGACCTGATGATAATTTTCAAATACGTTAAGGGCTGTTACAAGGAGGACAGTGAACAATTGTTCTCCATGCCCACTGAAGGCAGGACAAGAAGTAACGGGTTTAATCTACAGCAGGGGAGATGTAGGTTAGATATTAGGAAAAACGTTCTGATAGTTAAGTTCTGAAATAGGCTCCCAAGGGAGGTTGTAGCATCTCTGTCATGGGAGGTTTTTAAGAACAAGTTAGACAAACACCTGTCAGGGATGGTTTAGGTTTACTTGGTCCTGTCGCAGCGCAAGTGGCTGGCCTGGATGATTTCTCGAGGTCCCTCCAGCCCTGCATTTCTAATGAGTCTATGATGTATTTGTACACAAAGGAAAAATTCTCTCCCACCTTAACAATATTTCATCACCTCCCTGTAAGGAGAGGATCCCAGGCAATGAAAGATCAAATGCAATGACCTCCTCACCTAATACATAAATCAAATCACTCTATAATGAAAATCAAACCTCAAAAGAAGAAGCTGTCATTAAAGGGCAATCCTGGTGCTGCTGCTCTGATAGACAAGATGCGCTCGGCAATGGGTGGGAGGAGACGCAGTGATGCACTCTGAACATTGGGTGGCAGCAGACACACATAAAAACAGGCAAATTAGCACTGCAAATCTGAGGAGAGAATGGACTTTTTTCATATTAGCAGACTGAAGAGCACTGGAAGCCGGTGAGGCAATTTCAACACACTTAAAATTAAGCTGGCCCTTCGGACCTTTCATGGAACTAGACTACGTCTTCAAGAGAGCCTGGTGGAAACACCAGAAGTGAAGAGAACACGTTGCAAAGCTTCAGGGGGTTAAAAAGAGGACCAAACTTTGGAATTGTTTTCCTTTTCGCCAAGACTTCGAGGCACTTCAGTCTCTCCAAAACGTACAAAGCCTATCATTGGCTCGGTCTCCTCATCTGCATTTAGTCTTGTGTGTTTGAGCCTTTTACCTAACTGGCCAGAATCACTGACTTTTCCCTAGCCACTTGGAGGCCAAAGTCTTTTTAAAACTTCAGCCCTAGTCCTGCATTTAGATCCACTAGCGTGGGTTCATGGGGCAGACAGAACTAAGAATCATCAAACCATGGAAGTGATCCAACTGCCTCTGGGTGCTATGGGGAAGCCAAGCAGGCAACTAGCACTGGCTAGAGGAAAGAGAAACTTTCTGGCCAAGGATGCAAGGGCAATACCCCTATACTTAGGGAAAATGCCACTGGAACTCAAACTGTTACTGGAACACAGGGGACCTTGGTGTGCAAGGTCTTGGCCAAAGAGCCACACATGCTAGACACTGCATGGAACTCACTGCACTGACTGAAAAGGATGAAGAGCTGAAGTGACCCACCGGGGATCTGAACCACGTTCCAGGGAGTTGTAATGGCGCGTCACCCACCTCTCATGAGCACCCTTTCTGCTTGGGTGGGCCTGGGGTCTTCAAACAGCCTCGGCCCTGGCATTGGGCTGTACTCCCAGGGCTTCCTTGCTGAAGGCAATGGTTTTGCTCTCTTGGTGTGTTCTGGGCCCAGCTCTCCAGTTCATTTCCCCTTTATCGCTGTATGACTGCAGGCCACCTCCCCAGTGACCTACTGCGGGGGGGTGGGGGAGGGGTGGGAGATACCAGGGCCCACCCACTACTCCAGATCCCAGCCCAGGGACCCTCAAAATAGCAGCCATGCGCCACCATGTCCCTTTTACCATAATTGCCTTCAGCTCCCTGAGACGTTTCCCCACAGTCCCAGCACTTCTCCCTTATCTCAGGGCTCTTATATATTCAGGACCAGTAGCCAGCCAGGAGTTCTTCCTCACACTAATATTCCTCATATTTTCCTAATATTTTCCACTTTTAAAAAGCAGCTGTGCATGAAAGAGAGAGAATTCTGCAGCAGGCAGTGAAGGTTTCATTATGGGAAACTGCTACTCAGATGAACAGAAGGTGAGAGAGGGGAAGGGCCCCTACATGCATGCTCCCCTCTCTTATTTCCTTGACAATGGTATTTTTAAGATCTTTGTGGCATGTCACTTACTGACATGACCTGGAACAAGACACCGAGACTGCTTGGATAACTAATGGGTTGTCAAATTCCCTGTTTCCCCAGAGACCATGATTGCGTGCAGGACAGTCTCTCAACTTGTACCAGTGTGCAACATGTCTGACAGCACTCGGAGTAAATAAAGCCTATTTGGTTTTCCCCTCCACAATACTTCCACTTCAAGAGGCTCTTTCCTCTAGATCTCAAAGTGCTTTACAAACACAAAGCAAGTCTCACAGCCCCACTGCGAAACAGACTGAGACTGTCAACCTCATTTTACACCATGAGCCTCTGGCAGAACAGGAAATAGACCCCAGGAATCCTGACTGACTGATCTAGGCTTTAAACACAACCAACTTTGCAAAAAGCTATTTGTACCCCTCATAGCTGAACTGAGCCCAGGCAGTAAGTGATTAAACGTGAGCCGGTCTTGCCGAGACCAAACACACATCAGGAGCGATTGTGAACATCTGTTCTACTTCTCCACGGCTTTCCACAAGGGAGCACCTCAATCATTTTGACATTGGGAAGCCATCGTGAAGCCATCATGTCGGGGACAGCAGTGCATTCATTTACCTAATGCCTTGTGTGGGTTCGCCTCTCCCGCAGGAGCAAGACAAAGAACACGTGACAACGCCAGGGTTTTCATTCCATTTATCAGCAGGAGGAATCAGTGTAGATGAAGTGAATATACCAGCCGAAGACAACACGATAAGTCATGTGTGATCCCACAGATGGGCACGAATTATTCAGCTGAAGGGAAGCAGGTGCACGAGCTCTGTTCTGTTGCAACAGGCAGCGGTTACGTTTGAAGCACAATCCCTGCTCTCCAGTCTTTGGTCCCCCTCTTGTGACGGGCTCACACACTGCTCTGGGATCCGAAAGTGCAGTGCACACACAGAGCAGGTGTGTTTGGTTTTCCAGGAGAAAATGCAACTGAGAAAAACTCAGTGCCACTGAAAGCTGCTGGATCAAGACTCTAGGTCTTGTCCAGGTGAACAGTTAGTGCGCAGCAAGCTGGGGTGTGAATCCACAGCGTACTCAGGTGCCGTGCAGTAAAGTGTCCCTGGGACCCCTGCTACTGTGCACTGCAAGTTCCCTAGTGCACTTCGATCTACTCCACTCTAAAACAGGAACTTTTACTGGGCTGCAGCAAAGTCCATACTGACAGCTAGCGCATGGCACACTAGTGCTCTTTAGATTCGCACACTAGCTTGCCACGCACCAACTGTTCATTTAGACAAGCCCTTGGGGGATGAAGAAGAAAGCTGGCCTTGTGGTGAAGGCACAGTTCTGGGAAACAGGAGATTTGGGCTCAAGTTCCAGCTCTACCACATACTTCCTGTGTGACCTTGGCCTAGTCACTTAGCGCTGGGTTTTCAGACATGCTGCGTGACCACTGACCACACCTGGAGTGGAGGGTGTTGAGCTCCAGCCCTTAATCTCTCTGTGCCTCAGTCCCCCAGTCTCTAAAAGGCAAATACCTCCCTGCTGGGAAGATAAATACCTTAGTGCAGAACTCAAGTACTGCAATGATGGAAGCCACAGAACTGTACACATAGATACGACCTCCCAGCCACAATCCGGCAAGTATAATTCAAGCCAACTTGGGAGATCATCAAGCTGGGAGAGACAGTTCTCCATAGACTATTCAGCCCTCAGCCTCTCCCCAAGACGGTCAGCAATTAATACCACATATGGTGGTGGCTTTTGCCATGTGGATGCTTATTGCCTAGAAATAAGGAGGGGTGGGGAGAGCCGCCACCTCCTCCCACTGCCAACACACTTCACTTGCGAAAAACCTGGAGCCAAAGTCCAGCTGGCATCCCAGAGAGGATGGCAGCCATACCTCACTGCCATGGCCATCCCTTTGAATTACCCAGGATTTCCATTTTGGCTGGTAAAAGATTAACTCGACATGGACCTTTGGGGAGAGGGTAGATCTTTATTATCTTGGTTCCTAATTAAATTGAGCACTCTAAGAACTGAACCTTGACAGTGAGTGGGAGAACAGAATGGAGACTTAGAAACAGGCGATCTTGACCTTTTGAGAAGGCAAAGCAAGGCCCAAAAATATCCTCTCGGCTTGTGCTGGTTTTTTTCCATCACTACCCTCTACAGCTCATTTTTTCCCCCACCGCTATGAAAGGCCACATGAAGCCTGGGGAGGAATCTGAGAATTATTCTCCCCATCTGGAGCCCTTGTGTGTAATGATCGTAATATAACTATTGGCAGCACTTTCCTTAAGTCACATGACTCAATTTCACCCCCTTCCTCGACCTATTCCTGAGCTGAAGAATGTTTAATTTTTGATAAAGTATTTCAGTCCTCTGGACACAGTTCAGTGAGGTTCTTCATGGCCACATGAGAAAAAGAAAATGATCCTGCGATAGAGATTTAGCCAGATCTATCCAAGGGATTTTTTTCCAAAGGGGGGAGGTCAGTATTTTAATTCTTCCCTTTCCCTAATTTAAATGAATAAACACCATTTCTGCAGACGCACCAGTTTATACTAAGAGCTTGACAGATCTCACAAGCTAAGCACGGTTGGATTAATTTTTGGATGGGAGTTTGCCAAGCAAGCCTAAAAGCTGCAGCATTAATGATACAATAGGTGGCACTCTTTCCTACGAGTCAGTATTGACTGAAAGACAGAGCCCGGTGTTCGAGGGTATGACATTGCTTCTGTTCTTCGGGGTTTATTAAATTTCCTTTTTCAGGGTTTCTTTTCAGCAATGTTTGAGTTGTATGTAGATGTCCAAAAAAAATCAAGGTTTTTCAGGGCTCTTTGTATACTGTAATGAGTAATCATTTCATAACATTTCCTCATATGCCTTAACTGATTAGTGTTTAAAACAGCACAATGTTTAAGTGCACTAGGGAACGTTCAGTGTGCACCAGCAGCATCCACACCAGGGGTTCTCAACCAGGGTTACATGTACCCCTGGCGGTACATCCACTCGTCTAGATATTGGCCTGGGTTTACAACAGGCTACAGAAAAAGCAGTAGCCACATCAGGACACTGAAGTTCCATACAGACAATGACTTGTTTAGACTGCTCTGTATACTATACACTGAAAAGTCAGTACAGTGTTTGTATTCCAATGGATTTACTTTATAATTCTATGGTAAAAAGGAGAAAGTCCGCAATTTTTCAATAACAGTGAGGCTGTGACCCTTTTGTATTTTTATGTCTGATTTTGTAAGCAAGTCGTTTTGAAGTGAGGTGAAACTTGGGGGTCTGCAAGACAAATCAGACTCCTGAAAGGGGGACAGTCGTCTGGAAAAGTTGAGAACCACTAGTCTACATGGAACAATTAATGAATAACACATTTGTGCGCTTAAAAAACAAGCCCATAGACTACATTACTGCTCTGTGTAGACAAGCCCTTAGATACATGTAACTATTTCTGGTGTTTTTCCAGTTTTTATCCAATAAAGACTTATTTCCCTTCCCCCACCCTTTTTTGGATTGGGGGTATTTTATCAGGGTTTATAAGTTAAAACCTCAAATCAGAAGCCTAATGGACATGCCACGTGACCCAGGTCCTCATAATCTATGATCCAAGATCCCAAGGAGGCATTTATGCCAGTGCAGGGAAAGCGAAACCCATTCTCCTAGGCAAGATCCAAATCAGTCACTCCAACATCATTCTCTGTTGGACAAAGTATGTGTCACTTCCTACAACATGGACTTGTGCAGTCCTGAGCTATAGAACGGTTGCTGCCTTTCACCTCGGAGGGGATAGCACTTCAGTACCACGTCACAGAGAACTTCCCTGTGTACACAGCTTACAGAGTTTTTGCACTGAAGATTATCATTCAGCACAAAGACAGTTAAACATTATGTTCTAGTAGAACTTATCAAACCAAATACCCACAGATTTATAAAAACTCCATTAGCGCCTCATTGGTCTGTTATGCCCCAGTATGCTGACTGCTCTGAAGTGCAAGCAGGTCCATTTGAGCTAAAAGGAACCCCTCCGTCTACCTTCATCCCACCAGAAGGATGTCTCATCTTTACCTATCTCCAGTCATGACAAGTCCACTTCCACACACGGCCAGCTGTTCCACTGCCTCGACTGTTATTAGACTTTATATAGATGGAGGTAGTTCAAGAAGATTGTTTCTCGCCTAGCTGCATTTATTAGCTAACCCAACATTTGCTTTGCCTCTCTACAGTCCGCAGTGGCTGGAGAGAGGGCAGTATTGTTCCTCTCCCCAAAATTCAGCAACGACTTAAAACTCTTGGACCCTTCAACACATACTGCAGGACAAACGACTAGATCAAGCCAGGTCTTGTGCTATCGGCAGATGACATTGTTAAACAGATTGATGGTGATTAAGTTATTTTCCCTTCTCTTTTGCAGCCTGTTAAATTTGCATTGATATTCTTCATGGCCCAGATTCCAACTTTCATCTAACATGATTAACGCTGCTTTAAATACAGAGAAAGAACCAGCTGCTTCTGGCTTCTTCCCTTTTACTGAGCAGTCTCTGAAGAAAAAAGCCCCTTTGTTAGCACATCTCAGGAGTCTCTATAGACTTTATGAGGAGCCTTTTATTTTTAAAGGTTATAGAGAGAAGGTTTCTATAAATCAGCATGTTGCATTTTTTCTCCCGTACGGATCCAAATTTCCTATATGCCTAGAGTTGCACATTCAGACCAATACTGTTCTATTATCTGTAACTCCCAGTCCTCTGACAAACGTTCAGAGATGATTCTGATCATGGCTCCAGGGTGGTTCTGTATCTAACACACATGTCCTGTCAGGGAGGTTTCTCTTGCATTTAAGGTTTTGATTCCGCCTGATGTGGACTTTGCCTTTTTCGAGAATCCGAGGACACGCAGTTCGTATCGAGCCGAAAGAGGAACTTGGGCTGTTCTGAAATCCACATCCGGCTCTAGGCCTGGGACTCCCTCTAAAAATATGGGAGTAATAAGGTTGCTGTGAAGCAACATCTCTTTGCTCTATGATAGAGAAAAGCCTTGAGGCTTATTTCGCACACTGAATGTGCTGCATATCCCCAGCCACTCCAAGTAACAGGTGGGTCTATTAAATGAATGGCAGGGGGCACTGCTTAGCGGTCATTAGTCTCTGCTATAAAATTCAAATACAAAGCCAGAAGGGTTTGATGATGATTTATTTCAGGCCTTACGGGAGGTCTGGATTTGAGTCATTTCTCTGCCTTTTGCTTCCCAGGCATACAGGGACTAGGCGTACTTATGGGATAGTGCTGTGTACTATTGTGGAGGGCATCTGGGACTGACAGGGGCTAGGAATACTGTGGGCACACTGGATATATCTTCACTGCGGAGTTAACTGGAGTTATCGGCAAGGGCAGACACGCAGACAACACCACTCGAGCTGCTTTGTCCACATTGATGCTACGTGTGTGCCACTTAGACTTCTGGGGGCATCTCCCATGGCTCTTAGCACTGCAGTGAAAGCTGAGCTGCTCTAGGATTCTCGCCCAGTGACGTGTGGGAGCTCTTGCCTGTTCTTTCTGGACCCCCAGGGGGAATTGTGAGAAGACACTGCACCAACACTCAGCTGGAACTAGCCTCAGCCCACACTGCAGCAGGGTTGTGTTGGACGCTGATGAGTTGTGCTCATTCGAGCTGTAGCTTATACTCCCTGATGGACCAGCCAATCTGAGTTAAAAGCATGGCCACACTCAAGTGAAGGGTGTGAACAGGACTTCAGCTACAACTCAAGTTAACTCGACAGTGAAGTCATATCTGAAGACAAGCTGAGTGTGTCCAGAACCTAGGATAGGTGCAACAGAGTGACTCAGCCCACAGCAAAAACTGATCCCTCTGGCTAACAGCACAGCAGCTGAAGAGAGGGACTTTGCACAGTCAGACGGTATAACGGGAGGAGAGGAGAATGTGTTGGGACAAGAGAGAATATGACATCCCTACAGATTTACAGCTATCAGCAGGCCATTAGCAATAGAATCATAGCATATCAAGGTTGGAAGAGACTTCAGGAGATCAACTAGTCCAGCCCAACTGGTCCAGGACCAATCCCCAGACAGATTTTTGCCCCAGCTCCCTAAACGGCCCCCTCAAGGATTGAACTCACAGGCCAATGCTCAAACCACTGAGCTAGTATACAAGCAAAGTTTGCCTAAACCCTTTGGCAGATGAGCATCCCAATCCCTGATGAACAACGCAACCGAAGCATAAAGCTGCCACTTGTTCCACAATCCAACCAAATTAGCAGCCGCGGCTCATATCTGAACAGGAATAATGGGATTTTGCATAAAGACTCGGATATATTGGCACAGATCTAGGGAAGTCCAAAAACTGGCAAGCGTTACTGCAAGTGAAGATGGGGATCTATTGGGAGAACTGTGTGGAAGTCCAGGAGTGGACTACAAAGAAGACTATAAGTGAGGATCAAGGAGCATCATTTCTGCTCCCAAACGAAGAGAAGTTTGCTACAGCAGGTTATATAATTTTTCTCAATCTCCTAAAGCAGGATGCCTGGCAGATGAACATTCATGAAAGCAGGAGTGATAGCACTGAACTCCTTCAGGAGGTAGGAGAGATGGAAGACTCCCTCATCCAAATTCATTATTTAGGTTAGCGAGATTACTGTGTGCCTTTTAACTCTCCTGGGGGGAAAAGACCCTGCACTAGAAACATACGTCTCTCCAACTCAGTTAGATGGTGGCTCTGTGCAAAACGAACTGCAAAGCTGGAAAGGAACAGCAGTCACACCCAAAGGCTCAGCTCAGACTGCAGGGCTGTTTTTCTTTTTAAAGCAAAAAACGACCCGCAGAAGCGAGTCTCAGAGCCAGGTCAATTGACTCAGGCTCATGCTACAGCACTAAAAACAGCTGCATAATCATTCCCACTGGGGCTGCAGCTTGGGCTCTGCAAACCAGGGAGGGGATTGGGTCTCTGAGCCCAAGGGGAATGTCTACACAACTACTGGTAGCACCGCAGGGTGAGCTCCAGGAGGTCAAGGTGGTAGAAGTGGGCTCTGAGACTCGTGGGTTTTTCTATTTTATTTTTTTGGTAGTGCAGACGTACCCTTAAAGGGAAAGATAGGTCCTCTCTCATTCCTTGCTTGCTGAAGGGGAAATGTCTCCACTGGCTGTTGCAAGTAGTTTGTGTTACTCTGACCCTGCTTTGCAATCTCCTTTAAGTTAACATAGCCGGATCTGAGGAGAAGGATTAGGCTGGCATTTACACTCCAGTTTTATTTCCCAGCTCATGCATCTGCCTACTACTCTATACCTTATCTACACATTTTAGACTTTCTTCTTCCCTTTACAAGTTTCCCCATGGGCGCTGCTCTACCAGTAAGAGCCTGAGTGCTGATCGCTTGCTAGGGTTTTCTACCTTGCCACCCAGACCTGCCCTGCGCTGGCAGCAATGGTGGTCATCTTCAGGACGACGAGCATGAGCAAGGCCTTAGCAGTGAGCAGCCCGGAGGGTAGAATTCTCATGTTTAAACAGATTTGTTGTCACCCCGCAGCACAGCCTGCTCCTCCTCAGCAGGCTAGCAATACTGACGGAAGCAAGCCGAGAGGCTCCTCTTAGGCAATCTGCTTAACGTTTTGCACATTTCTGAAGCAGAAAAGACTACAGAGGGACTCCCCCATCCAGGTCCCCAGTGCAACAGAGCGACGCCCACACAAGTGAGCTGCTCGCTAAGACTGCCCTTCAGTCTATTTGGTTAATTAATCTGAAGTTGCCAGCTCCTCCACCCCCGCCTGGCAGGGCCTCAGGAGCAGAAAGCTGGACGCAGGTCCCACTGACAGCTGGTGCATTCATTTCTGACTAAACCTTGGGGAAAGGCACTCAGAGTAGCAAGAGCCGTCAGCATTTCAGCCATGTCAAATCCAACTCCTCCACACTGGAGACGCACTGATGAGGGCTTGGAGGAAATTAGAGGCAACTAAATGATATTATTAAACGAAGGGCAGAGGGGAAAAAGCTGCAACTGCCTGGAAGATCGACGCTTCTCCCCCACCGAGATGCACACGGCTTTCCTATTCATCTCTGACATTAATCATTAACACTCCCAAGGAAAGCAGCAGCCGCTGGGGGCGAGGAGCGCTGCACTACGAAACGGTTCAATGGCTGAACATCTCTACAGCAAACATCAGCGTTGCTCAGGTGCTTGTTTATTGGGCATTAGAGCATCACTTTAGCAACTCCTAGTCTTCAGGTGTGCACACTGGAGAGACGTATGCTCTTTAAAACTCTTCCCTGATTCAGTTTTTCTGTGCTCAAACACCACTCCAAAAATATGTCATGTGTTTAAAATGACCTGACTATGGCTATTGGAAAGAGCTAGAATCACTATGTCAGAGTGGCATCTCCAAGCAGACCTGGAGTGCTACTTCCAACCAGCTCAGGAAGGCATGGTGCAGCACATAAGAACAGCCACACTAAGTCAGACCAAAGGTCCATCTAGCCCAGTATCCTGTCTGCCAACAGTGGCCAAAGCCAGGTGCCCCAGAGGCAATGACCAGAACAGGTCATCATATAGAATCATAGAATATCAGGATTGGAAGGGACCTCAGGTGGTCATCTAGTCCAACCCCCAAACAGATTTTTGCCCCAGGTCCCTAAGTGGCCCCCTCAAGGATTGAACTCACAACCCTGGGTTTAGTATGCTAATGCTCAAACCACTGAGCTAGTGAGCCATCCTCTGTCACCCATTCCCAGCTTCTGGCAAACAGAGGCTAAGGACACTCTCCCTGCCCATCCTGGCTGATAGCCATTGATGGACCTATCCTCCATAACGGACATCTGCCCTGCAAGAATCTCTCTGAGGGCCCAATCCTGCAAGCTGCAGAGTATTCTGAGCCCAAATGCCTACATTGCTATTTGACAGCCCTGTAGCCAAGCCACATGAGCCAGAGTTAGCTGACACGGACCAGTCGCTGGAATTAAATTGCAGTGTAGAGATGCCTCCAAACTGGCAAACACTATTAGCTCACTGTCCTTTTATCAACTCCTCAGCTCTGCCTGCCTACTGGAGCAGTGGTGGAAAGCACTTTCAGAGAGTGGGCATCACTGACAAAAACTTTTCAATTGCAGCCAATAGAAAAGTCCAAGAGCAGTAAGAATTTCTTCTGTTTTCCAGACCAATTTAAACTAACCCATACTCCTATCTCCAACCACGCTGTAAAGCTTCACACTCCATTCCGAGATCAAGAACAATCTGTCTGAGAGGCAAGAGTGTGCATAAAACTTTCAATGTCAGGATCAGAAACACCCATGTAGCTTACCTGGCACTTTCAAAAGTCGCAGATGCTGACTTCCCAATAGCCCCAAATCCAACTCCAACAGCTAGACCCTCTGAAAGAGAGAGAGAGAGAAACAAAAGTTAAAAACCCAGATCAGTCAAGGAGCTAGAAAGACCAAGCCTCTGCTAGACTAGGTAATCACAACAGTCCCTTCTGGCCTATAATCTGTGAATGTGCTGAATTCAAGATCAGGGATGTGTGTTGATCTTCCAATTTAGCTCCCATCATTCTTCGAATGGCTGTTAAACCCATGCCATTTATTTTCCTTTTTACAATTGAGATGAGGTGCTCAGATACTGTGGCGCTGTGCACCACAGAAATGCCAAATCAATCAGTCAGGCTCTCGGTGGAGAATTAAGAGGCTTTGCCACCAGCACATTCCCTCCTCCTCGTGAATACAATCAGACAAATGTCATACATGCTCTCATACAGGGCCCGTCCAGTATTCTACAGTCCAAAATGTTACAGATTACAACAGCTACAAGAGCGCGGGGCAGTTTCTGTAGAGCAATGTTGTATTCTTCACATGCTCTCTCTCTCTTACACACACGGAACAAAGCCCCATGGCACATCCTGGGCAAAAACATGCTACCGTTGCTAAGCACATTTCTTTATGAGTTACCGATGGCTCACAGAGACTTGTCTCCTTAAGTAGTGGGACAGAAATCTGCAGTAAGCTAACTTTATTTACCTTGCTCCATCCTAACATGTTGCGTCTACACTACAGCAACAGAGAGATGAGAGAGATATTCAGGGTGTGGTTGATTGGCAGCTTACTGAAACACACCAATTCTCAACTCTCTGCTAGGAGCTCCTCTAGCAGGTGCATTTTCTTTCCTACATGAGTCACAAGGCTGTCTAATTACAGTGGCCACACAGTCTAATAGGAGAGAATGGTGGTTAGACCTTCAGGCAGGTGCAGGAGGCCTGCAATTTGACATCATTATGTACCTTTGGTTCCAGCCCCAGAAGTGATGCTTGCTGCACCTCCTGGATAATTAGCCTATTCTTCTCAGTTCACTTCTTGCCTTTTTGATTTTCTTCACAAACTCTTCCCAACCGCTCCCTCCCCGGCAATTTTTTTTTTTCTTTCAAAACAAAAATTATTCTCTACAGTTTCAGAGCAATGTTTCTTTACAGTTCACTTTTTTTTTTTTTAAAGTCTGCCATTGCTTCTCTCCAAGCGAGAGAGAGCAAAAACAAAAACAAAATTGGAGTTGCTTGTATAATTTGACGCTGGAGTAAAAGAGGATTTTTCACAACCTGACAGAGACAAAATGGCTGACTTCTACTGGGCAGGCATCTTGACGCAACATTCAAGATGGCAGAACTTTGATTAAGCTCCCAGCAGTCTGGACACTTCTCTGAAACTTAACTGAACTTTGAGTGTCTGAAAACTACAGCTCAAAGTCTCAGAGGAGCAGGGTCTTTTCATGACGATGGTGGTCTTTCACCTTCCCAGTCAGCTGGAAAAACATAACTGCTCGTTTCATAGATTTGGGCGTTTCCGTTTCACCCTCTCCCCACTCCAAGCTGAAAATGCAGAAGTTGAAACAGAGGTCGTGGGACCTCTAAAACTTTGGGTTGAATTCTAGGCAAAGATATAAGATAAGGCCAGAGAACCCCAAAGCAGCCAGCTCATCCTAACTGTAAGGCTACAGAGTTATAAATCTTTAAGTGTCCACTGACGAATAATACTGTTGCATGGTAATTCCACTGAGTGGAACAGAGTTACTGCAACCTGAGATTCAACGCTAATGTGATAGGCACATTACAATTCCAAAGCCAGATAGACAGTACCCATGTGCAGAATGCCAATAGAGCCTCCACAAGGTGTTTAAGAATATCCCCCCCGGAATATATGCAGACAAAATGAGATGTGAACAGAGAGCTGATGGAATGCTGCTACTTCCAAATAGTTTGCACCTGCAGATGATAAAGAGCTTTGCAGCTACATCCCTATTTCACATTCACACAGCAGGGTGGGTGGTTCAGCAATGAAGCCACTGAAATGGTTTGGATGGCTTCAACCCTGGTGCTACCTTTCTGACCTGTGATGGGGAACAGAAGTGAATCTCCCAGAGGGCAGAACTTAAGTACCCGAAGCACTGACATGATTAAATTCTGGAAAGAGCTTAGACGCCGGGTAAGAAAAACACAGTAATTACCACGCTCTGAAGTGGGAGTCAAAAGGAGTGAAAGAAACTTGCTGGTGAAATTAATGAAAGAGAAGCACAAATTGCACATACACAGGAACACAAATAATGGGGAATTAAGATCAACAGATGGCGCGTGGGGAACTGCTTGCTGAGTGGAGAAGCCGCAGAGTGAGGATGGAAGCTGTACTGTGGACCAGGTGCTCTACCAAAGTGTAAAATTAGGAAGGTAATGAACAGAAATTGGCAGTGGCCATGGGCTCATTCCACTCACAACTGGGAGAAGAAAGAATCTGAAAGTCTCTCAATTAATCACCGTTCAGATTCATAACTACCCTCCGTCCCCCAACAAACACACTGTCAGAGACCTGAATAGTTCCACCCCACATTCTTCCTAATTCCTGCCTGTCTGTCCTGGATGCAAATAGAATGGATATAATGACATGCACGTGCACCCAAATACATGTGGCGTGCACATACACAGAGCCGAGAATTTATTTGCAATTGAAAAAGCGACCACATTACAAAACATCACCACTTTTCTTCAGCCTCTTCCGTAGCTGATGTCAAAGCACCTTAAGCATATTTATTTATGCAACCCCCATGTGAAGCAGTTAAATACAATCATCGTCTCTTTACAGACAAGCAAACAGGCACAAAGGAAGGTTCAGTGAAAAAAAAATAACGTGTTATCAACCTCACCATGTTCAGAGTTCAATGCAAAATCAGCCTTTTTCGTTCTCTAAAATGTTTCACAAAACCAAGCTACTTCTTCTACAGGCTGGGAAGGAAGGGAGAGAAAAAGACGGCTGTTTCTATTTTCACTGTTGAGGAGGTGCTCAGATACGACAGTCTTGGAGGCCAAACAAACACAGGACTTAGATATGAGGGCAGAAGGATACAGGGAAGCACAGAAACATCATTACAATTTAAGACCCAAGTAAATAAGCAATCCCAGTTTTCTGGTTTTGGGGACGCCCCTCCATCACCAGGTTTCAGAGCTCAGGCTCCAACCAGAGCCCAAATGCCTAGACTGATATTTTTAGCCCCATAGTGTAAGCCCAAGTCAACTGACCCAGGCTCCGTGACTCTCTGTTTCTAGCCTTTTGCTGTGTAGCCATACCCTGAGAATACTGAAGCAGTTTAGGGGGCAACTTCTCCTATGCAATCACATGAAAATGTTGTCTGGTGTATTAGTCTTCTAGATTACAGAGAAGTTGATTCTACTGCCTTAGACAGCTCACATGAGGCATGTTCACAGGCCATTGCAATACAAATCTATTAGAAGCACTACAGAATATATGAGCCTTTGAGAGACAAGGTGGGGGAGGTAGTATCTTTTATTGGATCCACTTCTGCTGGTGAAAGTGACAAGATCTCTGTAGTTTGAAAGCTTCTCTTTCACCAACAGAAGTAGGTCCAATAAAAGGCATTACCTCCTCTAACTTGTCTGTCTCACACCCTGGGATTAACACAGCTACGAAAACGTTGTAAACAACACTTGAACCTTTCAAAAATTACAACGAGAAGCAGTAAAAGCAGCAGAGAATCCTGTGGCACCTGAATGTCATCTGACGAAGTGGGCATTCACCCACGAAAGCTCCTGATCCAAAACGTCTGTTAGTCTATAAGGTGCCACAGGATTCTCTGCTGCTTTTACAGATTCAGACTAACATGGCTACCCCTCTGAAACGAGAAGCAGTTAAATACACAAAAATGCAATAATCTGGGTTGAGGAGCACAGCCTTGCTGAGTTGGAAAGGATTTGGAGCTCTTATGAATTGGATCAAGGCACAGCTACTTTAAAGTCAGTGTCTGTGCCTTCCTCCCTGGGGCAATGCAGATCACAAAGACCAGATCGACGCATAAGAGAGCCAGGGATAAAGAATTCACCAACAAGGGGACCCACATGGAAAAGTAAATTTCCAAAGGTGATTAGATACATCGAAAGTCAACGGCTATTGGGAAATACTGCAAAACCTTGTCATCTGAATACACTTTCCTACCTATAACTAGAATGACATTCACAACATCAGCTACTACGTATCCCTACCTTCCCTTTCAAAAAACCTCTTCTCTGAGCAGAACTTCCTATAACCTGGTAAAAATTACTGGCATTGGATTACCGGCAAGGGCGATGGAGCCCAAAACTCCATGAGGTCCACTAGGGACTTTGTTGTTGCCACTCTATTGTACCTGGCAGTTCATTCAGGTGCTTCAGTGACATTGGCAGAACTAAATCCTCAATTAAAATAACTAGGGTTTCACTTAACCCCCGTCCCACAGGAGCAGTACAGACCCACTTTAAACAAACTCAAACTGGAGGTGCATTTAATGCTGGTAGAAAAACAGTGACTACATCAGCTTCGCTGGAACGGCCCCATCAATACTCCTCCCCATGAGGAATAGACTGGAGGGTCAAGAAGTTACTTCAGTCTCTAGGCTCATTCAGAATTTGACTCTCTCTCTGTGCATCTCCCATGCAGCCAGGCTCACAGCAAACATCGGAACCTAGATTAAGTCTATAGGACACACTGGATCGTCATGACTCCATGTGATTAGAGCTGGAACCGAGTTTCAGGTGTAGGGTCCATGTTGTCTCTCTAGGCACTGCAGATCAATTATGCCGTTTACCAAGCAAAGGGATGTTCTGTCTAATGTCCAGCCCTGCAATCTCATCCCGAGATCACTTATCTAGTTAGGGCACATGGAGATGTCCCCCTAAGGTAAAGATGCTGCAACCAGAATTAGTGAGCAAATCTGCAGATGTGTGGCACTCAGGAAGGTCCCTGCTCACTTGCATAGCAGTGCTGGCTCTCCAAGCTACCAGTGTAAGGAGAAGTAAACAATTGATTTTCTCATAAAATAATCCAGGACTGAATCTAGGCATGCACAGGAAGCAGAACCAGTACAGATAGATGTGGCATTTTCACATAGTCACTCTTCGAACCACAGTCAACAGAATCACAGCTCCTCCCATGCAGCACGCACCAGGCACAGAATACAAATAAACTCCTGGGGAATTCTGTGCCACTGCACGTGCGCAGAATTCATGTCCCTCATACATTTGTTCCCTGCAGGAAATGACTGTAACAGGGAAGCAAAAAGAAGCTGCAAGAGCATCACCACTACTTCCCTAGCAGTGCAGGTACATTGTGTCAGGCCACCCAGAGCAGCCGGAGAAGGTAAATCCACGGGGATGGGAACATCCAGCCAGTGGTTCCTACCTGAGCCAGGATCAGCTGCAGTCGGCTGGGCTGGAGGAAGGAGAGATAGGACTTCCTCTTCCCTGCAGGACTGGCTGGGGCTGTGTCAGACCCACCCCCAGAAACTCCCACTGCAGGACCAGTATCCTCCCCTCTCCTGTCCCCATCGCTCCACAGTTTGGGGAGTGAGGGTCACTGTATGGGGTGTGCGCCCTACCCTCCAACCTTCCATACCAGACACCTGCCAAACCTCACCCCATAACTAGACCCCCTTAGACTCCATACCCGAACCCCACCCACTGAAACGCAACCCCTGGCCCCAGACCCCTGCCTTCTGGACCCCACCCTGCACTCCAAACCACCCATGCCAGTCCCCCGTGCCTCCGCACTCCTCCCCCACCCTAATGAGCCTTCCCCACACACCACCCTGAGCCCACCACATCCGACACCCACACACCTGACCCCATCTAGCATCGCACCCAGACTCCCCACTGGACCCACACAACAAGACCCTCCAGAGCTCCAATCCGTTACCTGAAAGCCCCTGCAGAGTCCAATTGCTCGCTGCACCTGAAACCTGCCCCAACGGCCTCTGTGGATCCAGATCCCCCCACACCTAGACTCCCCCCCCCTCCCGAGCTGCCCTGCACCCCGATTGTCCCACACAGAACCCTCTCACCCTATACCTGGATCCCCCCCACGCTGAGCCCCTTCACACTTGGATCCTGCCTGGTTGAGCCTGCCTGCCCCACACCTGGTGCGCCTGGCACAGACAGGCAGGGCCCCAGGGTATTTCTGGCATAGGCCCAGGGCTTGGCCTTGTGCTTGTGCTGTGTCGGGGTTGGGTCCAGCCTCACCGCTGAGTCCATGTCCCAGGGGTGGGGTGGGGCTGCGGGGTGATCTTCCACATTCGTGTAGCCAGTGGCCTGTGCTCCCCACTGCCATGCTGGAGTCTCTCCATTTATTTATTAACAAATAAAACGTGCAGAATTTTAACATACTGGGTGCAGAATTTTTAAATTTTTGGTGAAGAATTTTAAATTTTTTGGCACAGAATGCCCTCAGTAATTAAATATATATATTTATATATCTCCCCGTCCTTTGGTGCTCTGCATACCTTGCATGAGGCACCACACTCCTATGGTAAAGCCCTTATACCAAGCACATTATAAACCTGAGGTGCAAGAGCTAGTGGTCTGAGCACAAAACTGAGAACCAGAAATCCATGAGTCACAACCCCAGTTCTGACCCTGGGCAAGCCTTGGTGTCTCCGCCTCGGTTTCCCCATCTGTAAAATCAGGATAACAGTACTAACAGTGGTATTGTGAGGAGTAAATAATGCTTGTAAAATGTTCTGAAGATTAAAAAGCTCTCTCTAAGATCTACTATAATATGACTGAAGAACAATACTACTTCGCATATGTTTGGGGATATTTAAGGACTCTGAATGGCTCAGATGTTAAATCAAAACCCTGATTAAGAGGCCCATTCCCTCCCCCTAATCCTAGCTAGCATAATTAATACAGGTATCACATTTAATTATGATAATTTCATGGTGGCAACACTGCAATCTCCCTGAGCTTCTTTATTACCGAGCTGCATATAAGATCTCACTCTGCAGGAGAAGCAGTGTCAATGGATTCTCTCTCTCTTTTTTGCACACACGCACGCACCTGTTCCAGCTGGTTTGTTTTTGTAGGGTTGCTTGACAGCACTGATTTGTAAACACTGTTTGCACCCCCAATATTTATTACTGAAGGATAATACTGAATAACTGTATAGTAACCAGTGTCCACTATACTTGTAAGCTAGCAAAGTCTCTTGTTACCTGTTAAGAAACCTCTACATCTTTGCCTGGGGAGTAAAACATCTCCAGCTTCCGTGTACTGCACAGGTCCATCTTAGCAATGTGTCTTGCCCCCATTACCAGAGTGCCTGTGCATCTCCCAGTCTTTAATGCAATTATCTCCACAGGTCGGGAAGGGAGTACAATTCCCTTTGTGACAAAGGGGAACTCTGAGGCACAGAGAGAGGAGGTGGCTTGTGCAGAGGTAATCTGTAAATTTAACCCAGTACTGTTGAGTCCCAGGCTAGCACCCTAACCATTCGTCCACCTTACTCCTCAGGGGCTGGGAAGAGGCGGGACTATTTCTGATTCTATTCCACTCAGTGATGCGAGCTTAAAATTCTCTGATCCACAGATCCACAATTCTTTGTGCTGCTGCAATAACCCAGAGGTTCTCTTCCTAATGTACACACACACTTGAATGCCACTAAAGAGGAACGAAGCTTAAAAACTTCATTCTGGAAGTTATACCAAGATAACCCAAAAATTAATTAACGCCAGAAGCCAATGAACATCACTTAACAAATATGCCTTTGAATCCTGCTGATCTGCATGGTGGATCTGACAGGAACAGCAACGGGAGAAATCAGATCTGTTTAACTGGGTCCTTTTAGCCAGAGAAGAGACCAGCAAGAATTGATAAAAATGAGTGACCAGGCTCAAATTTCAGTAGGATGAGTTTTGGTGGGAAGGGCAGCACCTTTCCTGGGAAGGGCAGCACCTGGCACAGCGTGACCTTTCTAAGGGCTTGTCTACACTTACAGCTTTGCAGCTGTGCTTAGTGAAGACGCTACCTATGCCAACAGGGGAGCTTCCCGACAGGTAGTAGCTACATTGATGGGAGAAGCCCTCCCATGGACATAGCACTGTCTATATTGGGGAGTTATGTGAGTATAACTACATCACTCAGGGGAGTGAATTTTCCACACCCCTGTGAAATATAGTTATACCAACATAAATCTGTAGTATAGACCAGGGTCCGATCTCATCACAGGAAGGAGGGAGTCTACAAGTTTACATTAAAGGAACAGAGTCAGGACTGCAGGATCATTCCGCTAGCTCTGCCACTCACTCACTCTATGAGCCTTGGGTAAGTCATGGAGGGGCTAAAATTTCCAATCCTGTGTGCCTAAAATGGATCACAAAAGGCCTAGATACAGATAGGGGTGCCCAACTGGGCTTCCAATTATGAAAATAAGGCCCTAACAATCTCCGTCCCTCCATTTATCTCAGAAAGATGGGCTCAGGTTTGAAACACCTGGACAACAAGGAACCATCGGTTCAAATTCTGGGAAACACCACCCAACTCTTCCTCATTCTGAGACAGAGCGACTGAATTCCATACAGCTTATTAGGTGTTCATCTTTTAGGAGTGTTATTATAGCTGCCTTAGTCCCAGGATGTCAGAGAGACAAGACGGGGAGGTAATACCCTTCAGCAACAGAAGTCTGTCCAGTAAAAGAGAAACATTTCTGAGCTACACAGAGCTCAGAAAAACTAATCTATACAGAGTAGATATTATATATAAAACCCACCCCCCATCCACCTGTATATATGGGGCATTACTTCTTGACTTCCACAGATGTTTCTCTCTTGCACGGGTGAGGGATTTCCATTCCCCTGACTGAGGCTGGGTTTGTTTTGTTTTTTGGAGGGGGAGTGGGTGTCTAGCTTTAAACAAAA
The DNA here is from genome assembly GCF_003597395.2 of Chelonoidis abingdonii. Taxonomy (NCBI): domain Eukaryota; kingdom Metazoa; phylum Chordata; order Testudines; family Testudinidae; genus Chelonoidis; species Chelonoidis abingdonii. The sequence goes on from NC_133781.1 coordinate 28,926,227, forward strand.
TGTTACATTGCTACTAACCCTAAGTTCAAATCCTGCACAGAACACTAATTTTATTGGAAAAGGAAGAAACCATCACCTTGGAATGACTTTATTTCTATCATACGTAACGACCGAGGCAGACTTAATTAACCCATTTACTAGGAGTCAATGCTGCAGAACAACAGCTTCCAAATGCAGTCTTACTGACCTGCCCCATTCTGACCTCTTGCAGTGCTTCTGACTGTGAATCAAGGAGCAACTCAGCCATAAAAATGCATCAGCAACATTTTCTGCTTCTTATGATTCAGGTGAATGATGACGGGCTCCACTTTTATTTATTTGACCTTTATCCAGCAATCTGGTTGGCTGACATAACATGACATCCAGTGCTTAAATGTGTAAAGGCAGGACTCAAGCGTGGCACACTGCTCTGCCCCCACAAGCATGCCCTCGCACACACAGCGTGTGCAAGGTCATTCCACATGGAGGATGCCATTTTTCAGAGTGCACTGCTCCACCCCCACCAGCATGACCTCACAGGCACGGTGCATGGAGGATGCCATGACAGAAGACATGCTGAGCCCGAGCAACCTACAAATTAAGTTCTGATTCCATCTGCCATTTGTTATATAGTAAAACCTTGGGACTGCACACCACCCTTCATTCAAGGGTCTCAGAGGGATAAAATTCTCTCGCCTGGGTAAGCCAGGAGGTTAGACAAGATGATCATAACGGCCCCATCTTGGCTCAGAAATCCAGGAATCTAGTATTCTCCATTTGCAGGCAGGGGGACAGAAATACAAATTTTTAAAAGGGCTGTCCCAAAGCCAGACAGTAAGACAGTGAAAGAGCTGGGAACAGAAGCCAGCCATTGAGTGGCAGTCCTCTATTCTGATCACTAGACTGATTAAAGGAAGGCATGATGGATGTAAGAGACAGTGACTGTGTCTGGAAGGAGATGCTTTGCTGTCATTTATCTATTGGCTGTGACACTAAAGTCTCAGATGAGGACAATATATAAAAGAATAAAAAAATCAATGAGAGATTTTTCTTTTGAAGTGAATGGATCAAGGAGAACAGAGACTCTGGCCCAATATTTTAAAAAAGCAGTTGAGTGTTTCAGTTACAGAAAAATTGTGAAGGCAGGAGGCTCCAGGAGAACATCTGCCATTAAGAGCATGTACAAAGGGCATTTTCCCATTTATGTTTACTGAAGACGATACTAACCCAAGTTTCCCTAGGTTTGGGTTGGCTGTTTTTAAATTAAAGTAGCCAAGGAACCCTGCTTTGTTTACATGATGCTGCAAGAGAAGAATTATAGCCACTTTTGAGAAGGCCAGCCCTGCATGTTCATGCTCTGGATCAGAAACTAGAAATTACTTTTTGCATAAGACCCCTTGTTTCCACGGCAGCAGGAGAATAAGGATCTCCCAAATTATTTTGTTGGCTCTGAAACTAGCCTCCACCATGGCACACTGACTTTGGGGACCCGTTTCTTGCTGGGTCTTGCAAGATGTCTGGGTTCATTGTAAAACCGTTTGGTCAAAATCAGCATTGGATGTGGAGGGAGAGAACCAGCTGGCGACCACAGCCAAGCCAGTCTACATACACAAGGCCAATTAGGGTATGTCAAATACACCCCATGGCTGGATCGACAGAGTTGGCTTGCGCTACTGTGCTCAAATTAGCTGTGTAGACATTGCGGATCAGGCTGGAGCTCTGAGTCTGATGGGGTGGGGCTGGGCTCTGTCCCAAAGTGCAGCCTCAAAGCGTTGTCTACACAGCATTTTCAGCAGGGTAGCGTGAGTTCCACGAGCCTGAGTCTGTCGCCCCTTTGGGAGGCTCACTGACATGTGCTGCGAAGACATACCCATAGAAACCCAGGGTTGCAACGTTCAGTTAATTTGCATAAACAAGATGCAAATACCGTGCAAGCTTTAAGTTCAACGGATAGACTTGAAAGTGGAACAGCCTACCCGTATCCCATCAAAAGTTTTCTCTTATCTCCTGTAAATGTCTCTGTAAAGGCCAGGCAAGCTGAAAGATGTGAGTTATATTAAACGGATTCATATTTTAAATACTATTCATTGCAGCTTACATGGCATAGCACGGATCAGAAAGCTATTTCTAGACAAGTCCCCCTCCAAGCCCTATTCATTTAAAGATAATTGGAAACTAACTAAGACTGGAGAACGCAGTAGAAGCCAAGCCAATTAACTTCTATCTTTCAGGTTTTCACAGAAGAGTATCCCTCCTCCAGCAAAGCCGCTGCAGTGCTGCCAACTTTTTTATTATTTCCTCAGGTCTCACAGGTAAAGCCCCAGCTCCAGGACACCTGTGATTACCTGAGAATTTAAGTTTTTATTCAACTCAATACCTTCTACCTGGGGTTCATCTTGACCTGGTATTTCGAGGTAAAAGCTTCCGTGCCTTGTCTCAACTAGGATTTTACATTGGACTGGTTCTCTCTGGCCAACTTATGTGGCCCCCATTACAGCAGCATCTGGGCACCTCACAATCTTTAATGTATTTGTGACGTTGCACTCTATATGATTTTATGAAAGTATGCTGATGAGTGTGAATATAATGTAACTAAAATATGCTTCATGCAAAAGGTCTCTAGTGAGGTATCATTTCAAAGCTTATAATCTACCGAGTGCCATCAGCCTATTTGTATAAATGTATCACTCGTATCTGAAAGTAGAAATATGAAATATAACTCTGAGGGCCTGCAGTGGGGCTGAGGGGTTTAAAACAGCCCAGGAGAGGGCCATGGATGGGAGCAAGCAGCTCCCAGGCTGATTGGGGAAGCAGGCACAGCTGCAGCCATGCCCCAAACAGACCTCAGCTGGCCCTTATAAAAGGGCTGTGAGTCAGAGGTTCAGAGAGAGTCTCCTCTAGCCGCGGAGGGAGATGGGCCTGGCTGCTGGGAATTGTACCAGGGCACTTGAGGTGAAGCAGGGCTGGGGAAAGGCAAGAGGAGCTGGGGAGCTCCTGCCTGGCAACTCCCCAGGGCTGCCGGCCTTGTGCAAGGCCAAATAGGTACTGGAGTTGCAGGGGTAGCCCAAGAGTAGGCGGAGGCAGCAGGTTCAAATCCCCCTTGCCTGCAATGGCTTTTACACTGCAGTCTGCCCCAGTGAATGGGGGCTAGATGCTGACTGGCAGTAGCCTTATACTGAGGCTAGGCGGGGATAGTGGATGGGGGTTCCACTGGGTGGGGAGACACAGAAACCCTGGGGGGACTTCCAGGGGGAAGCCCCAAGAGAAAGGGGCACTGGGTTTTGGGAGGGATACGGGGGCCAGTGCAAGGCGAGACAACGGCCAACAGAAGGCGCTCTGGAAGATGGAAAGCTAATTCCCTGGACGACCAATCGGAGGCGCCGAGGCAGTGAGTTCCGTCCCCTGACAGGGCCTATTGTAATTATGCAAAGTGTGGGTAATTAATGGTGGTTTGGAATCTTGATGGCTCCCATCAACCAGGACAACTGACTGTGAATGGCTCTGTTTCCTGTAAGTCAGGCTGGGAGGAATGAAGCAAAACACATGACATGATCACTCTCCCTGGTGAAGTACTCCTCTGCTAAAGGCAGCACGGCCTTCCCCTGGCCACACCCACCCAGCATGGACAGAGTTATTAAAAACTGGGTTAATCTGTCTAATTTAGAGCAGCAAATCGCCTCCTTTACTCCCTACCTTCATCTAAATTAATTTACAAGTGTGGGAAGGCCTTCAGACGCCTTTGGAAATCTCAGAGGTAATAAATAATGAGTGTCACAAACTGACAAGTAGCAGAAAGCAGGTGAACAACCTAGAAGAGTTCAATTCATACAGTGTCCTGGGTAATAATGAGCGAGACACAGCAGCAGAATGCTTTCCTGTAGAATGCTCTAAAAAGCTTCCCAGGAGACAAAAGCAGCACTTGAAATTCAAATTCACTTTCCCTTCTCAAGAAGCTTGTAATACAGAAGGCAAAATGTCAGGAGTAAAGAACAAGATGACGTTGTCAAGGACAAAGACAGAGAGGCCCTGCCTTCTCCCCAGAATCTCTGTAAGCTGCACCTGACAACACCAGGTCACAGATCAATGTACTCGTCTGTTTCCTAGACGGGCTGCAACCCCCAGCTCCTGCTTTCTGTTTTACATAGATGTCATTCATGTTCAAATGCAGCAGCAGCCAGAAGGACTCTGGAGAAAGCTAGGAGGTTACATGGAAACCTGGCAGCTTGTTCTTGTGGAACCAGATCGGGGTGTTTTATTTTGTAAGCAGAACATGCATCAGCTAGAATACCCCCAAGGAGCAAGCCGCAGCTCTAGTGGTGGAGATGGGAGATTAGAAAGCCAGAGACTAGCAGCCACCAGACGTGTCCAGCTGCTGCCACAATGGCAGTTCTGCTGTTCAGTCAGTAAGAAACCCTCTGTGAGCTATACTGCTAAATTAATGACCACAGTGGTGCTAGGGGAGAGTTGCCTGGAAAACTCAGAACAAATGCAAACATTTCAGACACCGAATCAATACCAAACATTAATATTTGTTTCTTTGGTTATTAATGACAGTCCTTGGCATGGACTCACGTCGCAGCTTTCAGAGTGCTTTAAGAATAATTAATTCCATTTCAGAAGGCAATTCTCCCCCCGTTAGACTATGATTTCCTATTTATTAGTTATTTACATTACCGTTATTAGTTAGGATGTAATTGTTCTGCATATTAATATAATTGCCCCAAGGTTTTGTAACTCTTATGTCATTATTTAGTGAAGGCATTGGAATGATTATGCATGGTTATTGCTTTAATGTCTCCTGTGCTCCTATGACTAAGGGCGCTGTAACTTACTCCCCGTCCACGCTGGCAAGGCACATACAGCGCTGTATCTCCCTGGCTACAGTACTGCATGTACCCCACCTCGACGAGAGGAATAAACAGAACAGAGTTGCTGGGGTGCCAGTGTAAACAGTGATTAATCTTACTACGCTGTAACTGACCTCCAGAACCTTCCCATAGTGCTTTTAAGTAAAGATTACACTCTTTGTTTTGTTGTGAACTCGGAGCTCCCGGAGCTGCTTATCTAAACAACAAACACAGCTACTGTTTGCAGTGAATGAGCAGAGGCAGGGGGATCCCTTTGGAATGTTCACAGCTAGTGTTTGCTTGAGGAGAGAAGCAGCACAGCGGGCAGGCGGGGTGGGGAGGTGTCCCTTTCAGAGCAGCTGCTTATCTGGTCTGTGAGGAAAAAAAACAAAGAAGGCTATTTACATTTAGTGAATGAGAGAGGGGTCGGGGAAGGGGTCGGAACTTGCAAGGCAGGGAGCTGACACAGTGTCAGCTCCAAAAATCCACTCACTCTGTCTTCCCCACGCACCCCACCTCCCTCTTTTGAAAAGTACATTGCAGCCACTTGAATACTGGGATAGCTGCCCATAATGCACCACTCCCAACACCGCTGCAAATGTGGCCACACTGCAGCGCTGGTCACTGTCAGTGTGGCCACATTGCAGCGCTTTCCCTACACAGCTGTACAAAGACAGCTTTAACTCCCAGCACTGTACAGCTGCAAGTGTAGCCAAACTCTTAAACTGAATCCTCAATAGTGAAGGCAGAATAGTGGATGGTACGGAGTGGGGAAGAGGTTTCTAACAGATTACGTCTAAACTACGAGCTAGGGTGAGGTTTCATTGCTGCTCATGGGTCGCCTGATGAGAGTTAGCACGTGTACAGCTCTGGTGGTATGTGCACACGAGCAGGCGAACCGCACCCTCAGCTTTTAGCATAGCCATAGCCATAGCAAGAACAGGTTTAATGCTTTCAGAGCAGACTATCAAGGCTGCTCAGCACCTGGCAGCTCTTACGGTTCTCATCAGGAAGGATTTGCCAAAAGTATTTAGGAGCACTAGTTTCATTGACCTATTCAAAGTCTCACCCAATGAGCTCTGAGTGTTTTTGAAACTCTGACCACGTCATGTAAGGTCCTAAATAGGAACAGAGTGCACTGGAAAGCCTCGCCCTTCCAATGTATTTCATCATCTCTTTCCCTTCCGCAGAAGTTTAAGCGTTGTCTTCCGAGATTGTTCCCATATTCAGAGTCTATAATATGAACAGACTGGGCAAGGGAAGTTTTTAAAGGGAAACGGGGGTGGGGGGGGGGAATCACCCTCCAAAATGCTCCCCTGTTCCCCAGAATAAAACTCTTGCGTATGTTGTCGGTTGAAGCCTTGGGGCATAGGCAGTGTCAAATGGTGCCTGTGATTCAGCTAAGAAATGCATGATCCAGCTGAAAAAAGGCTCTACTAACTGGGGAAAGCCTTCCGATTCAAGAAGAAAAATAGCTCCATGTTTCCATAGTTTGCATGAAGCAAACATATCACCAAACAGCGCTGAAATACAGACTGCTTGTTCAGCTTCTGCTGGGTGGTTCTGCCTTGGGGTTCTAATGGGAGTTCTGCTCATCACAGGACTTGTAGCAATTACTACTTTGGGTTTATACCTCCCCTTTGCATAACGTCCCCCCCCCCCCCATTGTGAGTTTCAGGTTCAAATGAACCCCGAAGTCTCAAAGCAAAAGTGGAGACCTTGGCTATTAGCGAGCCAAGGTTTAGTTCAATCTGGCTCAAAGAGCTCAAAAACCGATGCAAGTTCCATCCATGTTTGTTCGGCATCTCAAACAGTGACAGACTGATGGTATAAACCACAGAATAAAGACTTCACTGCTAGGGCAGGCAGGAAAAGAAGCTGGGCTGTGGCTGAGAAGCCTCCTCACACACAAATACCCTGAACACTAGAAAAAGGAGCATTAGGAAGGGTCAGCTAAGTACCTTTGTTCTGGTGTTAATGCTTTCCCACCACAACGCACCTTTGCACCATTATTTCCCCATTCTGAGACTGTTCTCTAACTTTCCTGATCCCAGTCTGGGATTTGACACTCAGGTTTTGTTTTCATAAAGTTGCATTAAACTGTCAAATAGTCTCCCCAAGGAAGTGGTGAAAGTGTCATCACTTGGGACGAGACTGGGCAAAGCAAGAGAAGTCATGGCATAACCTGATCTAGTGAACCCAGAGATGAGATGGATGATCTAACAGGTCTCCTCCACTTCTAACTCCAATGATTCTAAGTTACTTCAAAATTACATGGAAAACATTCTTGGATAGCAGCCTTGAAAAACAGTTGTTTCAATATCACATCTTTTCTTCACTGTTGTGAGTAATAAAGGGGGATTTTCATGAAAACAGGATCTCTCCATTAGAATTAATTTTATATAATGTTTCAGATAAGTGGTACAGATGTGGACATGGAGGGATGGAGAAGCGATCTAATAAAGATCACAGAGCTCGCCAGAGAATGAGAAACAGAATGCATGATTCCTGCCTCCCTGCCGTATGCTTTACCTGTTGGAACTCGATCCAGGGATGGGCTACAATGAATGGAAGCATCAATCCAAGTGGAAAAACAGTCAGGCAAACGCTTTTAAAAAAGGGGCAGGGTGGGTCACGTTTTCATTAAAAATACCCCTCTGATAATGAAGAATGTGGGCAGGAAAAATACCGAGGATCATTTAACACACAGCATCTAGCAGAATCATTTCTAAATTGGAGAACATACTGAATCCCCCACATCAGGCATTAGCTGCTCATTATAACTCTCCAAGGCACTAAAATAGGCACATGGCTTATGCAATGCTGGCAGAAATTTAGAGGTAGTTTTTAACAACCAACTTCAGAATAAATAGCCCAAGCAGATTAGACTTCAGGTTTACATGGATAAGCCATTTCACTGGTGTGCCATTCAAACCCTATCCTTCTCCACTCCCTGCAGACTCATAATTGGCCTTGAGGGATCCAGAAAGGAGAAATGTTCCTTCTCAGACTGAAATCCATACAGCAGAAAGGCCAGATAGGAACATTTTGTATGGAGCAATTGCAACTGAATTAACTAAAGGTAAATAAGGAACATGCAGTCAGCTAGCATCAGAGGGATGACTTGCAGAAATCTCTGCAAGAGCAGAGATATCATCAGTGGCAGAGCTTTCAAAGGGAGAGCCCCAAACTATGTGACATTGTCCAAGGCAGAGGAAGGGGGTTATTACATTAACTGGAAACACGCTCTCTGAATTCTACACTAAGGTGGCTTCATAACTGTTTTGAAAGTGTTTCTGTCACAAAAACCCTGTAATTTTCTCGGAACAGGGGTTGCTATTGAAGAGACCACGGAAGGAGCAGACTGTCAGGAAGACAGACTAGTCAGGAAGACAGCTCAGCGAGAGAGAGTATGGAACCTTCTCATCTATATGTCGGTGGTTCAATGTGATCCAAAGTTGTTACCGACTGATTGATGGCTGCACAGCACCTGCTAAGTGAAATGTGTTGGTGGGTCTCAAGCCACTTCCCACTGGACGGGTCCAGAGCACAAGATGCACCAATGCAGTGGCACTAATCTGCATTCTCAGCCAGAAGCCAGGGACTGCACAAGCCCTGGAGAAGCACTTTGGTGGGGAGGTCTGAACTGGTGCTGTCTGTGCTGAGGATGGAGGAATTTAGCCTCTGGGGCTTCTAATTCCATCACCTTTCACCAGCATTATGACCTGGGATCTGTGTGCAACTGCTGTCATGTTTACAGCAGAAGTGGCACCTTTCTGCTGCTCTTCTCTACTCCCTCATAAGGAGAGGCTGAGTCATTCCATGTAGAGACATCTTTGCTTTGAAACATCACTTTAAAAAGGTGCCTGAAACAGACAAAGCTAAGCCTTCTGGGATGGATTAGGCCTTTACGATTTGAATACAGGGTTAGAGCAAGGGAAAGGAAATTATACTAAGGGCTCATCTCCATGGGGACATCCAAGAAAATCCAAATTCATTAAAGGTGTCAGTTTGAAGTGGATCAGTTAAACCATGTTCAATACCTGTGTCAAAACCCTCATTTGTAATTACAGTGGCCTTAATTTGGTTTTACTTCACTTTGGAAGTGAATTCAACTAAACCAAATTAGGTCCACTCTAATTCAAAATGAGGGTGTTCACATGGGTTTAATGTGGTTTAACTGATCCACTTCAAATTGACACCATTAGTTATTTCAGATTAACTTTCCTGGCTGTCCCCATGTAGATTAGCCCTGAATAATATGCGCACTCGGAAGGCGTGAAGAAGAAAATACTGCTCTGGGGATGTTTCACACATTGCCTTCCTTGTCGTGTGTAGTGTCCTCTCCCCAACCAGCTCAAAAGAACTCATAATAAGCAGCAGTCCACACAGTCATGGCAGTGCTCCCCAACCTTGTGTTACTGCTACTGGGCATCCTTGTTATCTGCTGGTTTATTCCATGCATTCTTTTCTTTGAGAAAATGCTCTCTGCTGGGTGCCTGGAACACAACCATCTTTCCTCTCACCCACTGTTTGTGTTTACTTAAGAAAATACATTTCCAGGAAATTCCTATGGAGATGCAACAAGCTGTTTTCAGGCAGAGAGAGGAATGGGGCAAGGACCCTGTACCGGATTTCATAGACTAACCCAGCTAACATTGCAGATGAAAAAAATTCAAGTCCAATGCGTGCAGCTTGTTGTTAGTGGCAGACGACGACAGCACAACAAGATCTCCCATCCTTCAGCATTGTGTAGAACTGGCCTGTAAAGCCGCAATGGAGTGATGCACACTTCACACTGCCTTGATGCAACCAACATTCACGTCTCGCAGCACAAAGGCACTAATCCTAAATAGTCCCAAAGCTTCATTTGAGATCCACAAACAGGGCATCGTGGTGTCATCATGCCAGCGTTGTTCACTCTATGCAGAACTGGGCAAAAGTTTTGTAGTCAAAATTTGGGGGGGGGGGGGGGAGGTGACAGGTTTGGTGACACCGAAACATTTCCCAAATGTGTTGATTTTGCCAAATTGTTTTGGTTGACAAATGCTCCCCAAAAAAATCTCAAAACAAAAAATTTCTAAATGTTTCATTTTGACCTTTTCTGAATGAAATGGGCTCTCCCCCAATTCAAAATGACTTTTTGTTTTGAAATGTCTTTTAAAATTTCCCCAAATTGAAAAGGTTTGACTTCAAAATGAATTTTTGGGGCATTTCTGATTCAGTGAAAGTTTTGAAAAAAAAATTCATTTTCAGATTGACCCATTTTTTTTCCTTTCGATTGTTTTGGAATTGCAAGAGAACTGAAAAATCAGTTCCTTGTACAACTCTAATGGCAAGGAGTCCCCTTGCTCCTCCCATCACGCTGAAAATGAACAGAAGGGTTACTGGGGCTGTTCTGGAACAGATTGGTTCCTAGCAGACTGAACTCCCTGATGGGTCATCTTGCCAGCAGCTCCCGATACATCCATGACACACTGTGCGTTTTCACACAAGCGGAGCTTGTCTATGGGTTTGGGAGACACACCAATACCAGATTAATAAAGATTAAAGGAGAGGCTTTTGGTATCGCTGGGGACCTGGTCCATCTGAGATCAGAGGGATTGTGTACAATAAATAGCTCATTTGAGAAAACAGCTGAAGAGAATCCTCTTTAGTTAGAAGAAAGAAAAACATACGACATTTCCAGTGAACTAGGCTGAACATCCCAGTCCAAAGCAGTTGGCTCAGAACCAGCATCACTCTCTTTGATGCTTATAGGGCTGCTCCCATGAGTATGAATAAGGGTTACTCCATACCAGTAAGTCACAGAACTGGGGCCTATTGGTCACCACACACTTCCTTGTGCTTTTGCTCTAGGATCATTTCTGGCCATGGAAAGTCTAAAACCGTTCAAATTGTGGGTCATGGCATGATCTTGGCAGCAGCTTGCCAGGAATCCAGAGGGACAGCACTTATGAGAAAGTCATGCCCGCTCAGAACAACTGGGAATTGAGATCCTGATCTTTTAAAACCTATTTCAACAGTCTAACATTTAGTACAGTCAAAAATTTACCTGCTTTGTAACCCATGGCTGGCTTTACATAACCACGTCAAAACGAAGAACCAGTGGAAATTAGGACTTGAAACTATAAATGCTCTTTGCAGCACTTAAAAAAATTCACAGCGGCACACCGATTTCATAGCTCTGATCTTGGGTTTAGACCAATGATGTGATATTTAACCAATAGGTTAAAAACAACATTTGATATAAAATAAGCTGGTGCAATCTAAACAAAGGCAGAATCTTGGGTTTCTGGGTGGGCAGGGAAAAAGGATTTATGTAAATAATAATATGCTATAAATACTATTCCGCTACGAAGGAGATAGTGAAATGCTGTATGCCTGGAAGATTGGATTTTCTGAACAGATAGGCATAGCTGTATCTTATTAGAGACCTCTGACCACAGAACTTTAAAAAGAACTGAATGAATTTCAAATTTAATAGGAGTAAATACCCTCCCACCTTTTTAGGGCGTCAGAGAGTAATAATTCAGCCAATACCCTCTGTGTGTCCTCTTAAGCGCAATTCATACGAAACAGGGACCCTCCATGCCAACATGGGGGGGAAAACACAACCAACCTTGGATCTGCTTTGTACAGTGTTTATGGCGACTATTTCTGAATATTTCCAGCTCTCTCTCTTTTGAACTAATCTACTCTCAGCCATCCACAGTGCCGCCAACGTACATAGGATGCAAACTTGTAGGGCGTGGAGTTTAAATCTTTGCCATCCATCAAATGAAGCAAGTGGCATCAGGCTAATAAGAGGTTGCACTGATGCTTTCCCTTCTATAAAGCAGAGAATTAAGATGACTACGTAGTACTGGACATGTACCTTGTAACTGAAGTGACCTGTATCATTCTGATGGAACACTACACAGCTTGGACTGTTCAAACCAAGTATCTCCCGATTTTCAGCATCTGAAAGCTGGCAGAAAGATTTAGGAAACTGCAATTTACTTTAATCTCTCTCTTCCCAAGAGGATTTGTGAAGTTACTTCTTATTGAGTGAGTAAATGAACACACGTCCTTCAGGAAATTATTACAGAAGCCAATGTTTCATTTACTCATTAATCCTTCTCTTTGAACTCCACTAAGTTTTCCATGGTAAATTCCTCTCTCTGTAAACGGCCTTGTGCTTCTACCAGGTTTTGAGCGTGCTCTTGCACCCACTGCTGAAGCGTAACATGGGGGACAGGTGTTAGTGAACATATAGTGTCACCGTTTTATCGGTTGAGGGGCAGGGGCTCTTTGGGTTTGGTTTCCAAAGACAGAACAAAGCATACTAGCTGAAATTACGGAACGCCAGCTGAATTCTAGGATAGACATACAATGATGGGCCAACAGACAACCTGGTCAGATGCATCATGCTTGCTACGATGCTGGAATTGTGGGCCGATATGTAAAAACCCTCTTTTGCCAGAATGCACCAAATGCTAGCCAGTAGCAAACAGATAGTTAAATCAATTTTGGAAAGAGGATTTTAACACGATTGGTCTTGATCAATGACACTGATTTCTAAGGGTATGTCTACGCTGCCCGCCTTTGGCGGGTAGCAATCGATCTACCAGGGATCGATTTATCGCGTGTAGTGTAGACGCGATAAATCGATCCCCGACTGCTCTGCCATCAACTGTTGAACTCCAGCAGTGCGAGCGGCAGAAGCAAAGTCGAGGGGGAGCCGCGGCCGTCGATCCAGCACTGTGAGGACTTAAAGTAAGTAATTTTAATTCAATCTAAGATACGTCGACTTCAGCTATGCCAGTCTCAGAGTAGCAGCCGTGTTAGTCTGTATCCGCAAAAAGAACAAGAGTACTTGTGGCACCTTAGAGACTAACAAATTTATTTCAGCATGAGCTTTCGTGAGCTACAGCATCTGAAGAAGTGAGCTTTTCTTGTTCTTTATGCCAGTCTCGTAACTGAAGTTGTGTATCTCAGGGTATGGCTACACTGGCCCTTTACAGTGCTGCAAGTTTCGCGCTCAGGGGTGTGAAAAAACACATCCCTGAGCGCTGCAAGATGCAGCGCTGTAAAGCCTCAGCGTAATCAGTGCGGCAGCACGGCTCCCAGCACTGCACGCTACACCTGTAGAGGATGTGGTTTACATGCAGCGCTGGGAGAGCTCTCTCCCAGCGCTGGCGCTCTGACCCCACTCACACTTCACAGCGCTGCCGCGGCAGCGCTTTGAAATTTCAAGTGTAGCCATACCTGCCCCGCCCCACCCCCCCAGTGTAGAGCAGGCCTGAGAGGGCCATTTGAAGGGCATAGGCTGTTCTGACTCAAAACACAGTCCCAGGGCAATAAAGACACCATGCCGAGCCCTCGATTAACTGCACAATCAGCTGCAGATATTTTTAGCAACAAGCGCTCTTAGGTCTCATGGCTAGCACAACAAAGCCTCCCAAAAAGGCAGATAATTATACTACAGTTTCCTTGTTATTCCAATTTACTTATTGCAGAGACAAAAACTACATAGCCTAGCCTTATTGTACGGCTGTTACAACATCCTGTAGGGGAAAAGCTACTATTTTTGACTCCCACAACTGATGCTACCACTCTCCCTCCCTGCCCCTGCCCAAATACCACATGTGTCTTTCTAACACTCACAGTGAGAGGTTCTGAGGGACCAGGGCCAGTGGGTCTGACATGCAAACTCCCAGCTAAGGAGCTGCTTCCACTTCATTTTCATCTCTTACTGAAGTGCAAGTTCTCTGAATTACTGTTTGCTTCCTCCTTTTACCTATTCATCTCATTCTGAAGCTGCAATAACTTAGAGAGGAATCCACAGGTCACCAATGGACCCTGTGAAATTCAGTAAATACCTCAGTGAGCCAGTTCCCAGGCTGTGAATTTGTAAGTTACAACTGATGTGAAACCTTCAACTAATGAAAGACAGGCCTTCAGCATGTCTGTTACCCAACCCCAGGATGACAAAAAGAGGGTTTATTTTTAAAATTGCTGCCACCTTTTACAAAGCGGGAGCAATTTCTCCTTCTCTCACCTTTCCCCTCCTTCTCTTCAGATATGCAATTTTCTCTCATCTAATGCCTAGCCCAAGCCAAGTAATCACTATAATACCCAATAATCAGGCAACTCTGGGAAGTGATGGGCTTACATCAGGGCAATCGACTTTGCTCTACTGAAGGTCATGACAGCAACAAGATATGCCATACATATAGATATAAAAACTGGAGCAGCTGATAGCTCCCCTTCTCTTTTCTATGGAAGTGCAACAAAGATTACAGATCCCAGCATGCACGTCTACACCTGAAATCAAGCAGCCTCAATTGACATGTTTCATCTCCAGAGGGAAGATGGGAGGGCTATGTGGGGCAAATCTGGTGCATAGCAACACCATGTCTACCCATTACATTATTCTTAACTCGGTCAGGTCAACCTATTTTGCTGGCTATAACTGCACCACCCTGGTTCCCTGTTACTAGGACTTCCTGGCAGGATGTATAGTACAAAGTTTACTAGTTTTGATGACCAGAGCACCAGACATGGCATGCGGTAAAGGGTGCAAAAACACTACTGTGGAAAATGCAGTAGGAAGGTAATCAATACAAGGAGCTCCTAAAACAGTCAGAATTGGAGCTGAACCGTCTAGAGTCCTTTGTTCTATTGCGTTGGGCTATTCCCAGTAGTTTCGCTTCAAGGTCAACCTGGAGGTCATTCTCAGCTAAAACGACACACAGCTTGTGTGACTAAGCGGCACACTAATACCTGTCCTCCTTGCCCTTGGTAAACCAGCTTGTTACTAAATTAGAGCAGATAGCAGCAAACACCTACTGCTGCAGGGACCAGAAACCTGGGGAGGTGATCAGAGGTCAGCGTGCAGTTGAGTGAGTTACAGGCAGATGCAGAAGTTGAACTACATGGAAAATTTCAGCCCACACAGGGAAAGTTTAGCAAACTTATAAATAATAGAAAACAGGGTCTTCTAATGCTACCAGCCCTGCCTGTGTAACTGGGATGCAAACAGCCTTTGAGTCTCCCTGATATGCATCACTTCTCTCCAATCTGCCTCACCTAATCAGACTCTCCCTCCAATCCACCCTGGGGCTCCCAACCTATCAAGTCGTCCACTGGACCCAAATTTCAGTCATTTGTATTTAGACAGAGGACAAAGCCCAGCAACTCATTTCAGATGCAATGAATGCAGCAGAAACATCACATAGGAGTGAATAAGAAGCTGGCTCGCACATGATCCTGGAAGCCAAAATGCAGATAGCAGCCTCAATCCTACAGACCACCTGCCTTCATGCTATGCCGTGAAATGGAGGAGGGGACACACACCCAAGCCACAGGCAGGAAAGCCTACAAGATTCTCATGATCTGTCTCTTTAGGACAGGGACAGAAGAGAACAATCTGCTTCAGGGCTTGTTGCAAGCATCTGTAATTGCTCTGGGCGTGGGTGGTGACAGTTTTACTTGTCCAGGTATAGAAAGCAAGGGCTCTCCTAGCACGTATTCTGATCTGAGAACTGTGATGGAGAAAAGAGATACAGAGACAGGAAACAAGCTGTAACTTTTCTAATGAACCATAACTAGAGCACTTCCACTATCCAGTCCTATACCCAAGTGCCGCTTCTGATTCTAGTCTCCAAAGGACCCAAACTCCACACCTTTCTGACGCTGGGCTATTCCACAGTTTTGTGTTATGTGGGGAGATCTCTGCAAAGAGATGGCTCTGCCAACATGGCTTCTGTGGCAAGAGACTGACTCTCATCAATCATCTAAGAACGCTCTACCTCTCTCGCTCATTGCAGAGCCAGCAGCCACCACTGAAGTCTTTACAATGGCCACTGTCATTAACCTAACCGGCCTCCTCCCTGTATTAAGGGGGAGAGTGCACTGGGAAGGCCAAGGTTAAATCAATGGAGCAGAGAGCAAACTTGTCAACATTTTAATAGCGACCCCAGTCAGTGTCTGTCTCTTGGTATGCACAGCTCACCCTTATGCCAGAACAACGCTGGTTTCACTCAGAGATGCTGCTTTGCCCCCACTCCCTTGCTACGTGCACCTTGGGAAGATGTAAAGCTCTAGGGAAGCATTCTGAGCCGAGCAACAGTGAAGGGAGCAGGAAGGGAAGATGGGGGAGGAACGTTACGAGGAGAAAGCGGAGAGCAGCTAGAGGTGAGGACAATGGGAGACAGAGCCAGGGGCACAGGAAGAGGTAGCAGTGGGGGACGAACAGGACGAGGGGGATATAATCTGTTTTAAGGTCATGCCAGTGGGCACGTTGCAGACAGGTTTTTACAGAAAGGACTGTTACCTTTATTAACATACTTCAGCCTCCTCCCCACACACTGCTGGCCATGCAAGTGGTTCAAACGTGTTTCCCTTGCTAGACAAATCAAGTCAGCCAGCTGAGAAGCCAGGCTGCACCCATGCGACCGCTTTAGAACCAAGCCGCCAGCACCCCCACACCTCTCCAGGAAGCACATGTCCTTTCAGCAAACAGGTTCCTACTTTCCAAAACACCTTCAGTTTTAGGAAGCTACCATCAGTTTTGACCTATTAAGCAGCATGCTACAATCAGGTGCTTTTCTCAGGGTGAGTGCCACTTCACAAGGGAGAAGGGCCTCGTGGTAGACGACTCACAATACGCTTGCATACTAGCAAGCTCACGGCCACAGATAAGGATGAAATGAACTGAACAGAATAAACTGTGTGGAAGATGAAATCCTTGAGAGGTGTTGTATGAAAAAGAGATATGCAAAGGAACCTGAGCCAGTGAGAGAACTGAAGACTAAAGCATCATCTGTCGTAAACACAAATATAGGGTATAGCCGAGAAATTAAAAAAAACAAAACATATTCATAGGTCTGACAATTAAGACTCTGCAGCAGATGGTAGTAATTTCTAGCGGTATGAATGGGGAATGAAAGTCAGAACTCCTAGATTTTAATTCCCCAGCTCTTTCAATAATATATGGTTGGACCGTGAAAAACCACTTAACCCCCGCCTCAGTTTCCCCATTTATAAAAATGGACGTAAACAAACACCGACATCTGAAGAAGTGATTATAAAGATTCAGTTCTCCAAAAGGGCACGTGCCAAGTGTGAAGTTGAGGATCTCATTATACTAACACAATCGATTTTTATCTCCACCAGAATATGGAATCATTGGGCCAAATTCTGCTCAAGTGTAAACTGATGCCACTCAACTGAAGTCAATGGAGTTGTATCTCTTTACACGAGACCAGCATTTGGCTTAATCTATGCATCTCGCGTGCATTGAACATAATCACCGCAGATCTCCCCATGATCGTTTTCATAACATAGACATGATTACGATTTAATTAACGTCTGTAGGTTGGGAAGAGAAGCAACACACCCAATGTTTATGTTTCCCCATCTGTGGGAATCCAAAAGACTGAAACAAAGAGCAGTCCAGTTTTGTGATCCAATCCAGAGGTTTGGGAATTCTAATCACACTGAACTGAAAAACCAAGAGCAGGAATAGACCAACTTTAGGGCTATTTTACACTATAATGTCTCAGAGGAAGAGAAAGACAGAAGTGTATACGGGACTTATATTCACCCAAGTATACACATTAACAAGGACACTGGCCCGCAAAGCTCCAGATAATCATGTGCTAAGTTAAGAGAGGGTGAAATAATTCAAAAGCTTTTGACATGTGCGCGCAGTGAAACTTGATCACTTCGATTTATGGAGTGTTGTAGCTGTCTTGGTCCCAGGATATTAGAGAGACAAGGGGGGTGAGGTAACAGAGCTCTTCTTCTGACTACTGTTGAGGACCATCATTCTTACCTGAAGAAGAGCTCTGTGTGGCTTGAAAGCTTGTCTCTCTCACCAAGAAAAGTTGGTCCAATAAAAGATATCACCTCACCCCCGTTGTCTCTCTAATCACCTTGAAATTAGAAACACAAAACCAAAGGTTCACATGCTGGGCTTCACTCTCACTTTCGTACTGATCCACAGATAGGTCTGATCCAAGTTATATATGAGTAAATAAAAAAACAGCAGATGGATTACGGAGTCAGTTAATCTACTGCCTGGAAAAACAAATAGCTGCAATCTTCTATCCCCAGGTGTTTAACAGCAGAGCCCACACAGACCTGAGCTCCAAAAAAAGGTAAAACTGCACTGTTCTGTACAACGCAGGAGAAAGGAAGCGAATGTTTAAAAACAGATTTTAACCTTCGGCTAACAACCCAAAGTTCTCACTCCAGCACAACTCCCAGTGACTTCACGGGAGCTCTGCTGGAGAAAGGACTGCAGGCTAGGCTCTAGCATTACCAGATTGCGCTTGGTTTGTTTTCAGGAGCAGCTCCATGCACCAGCGCGCCAAGCGCGTGCCCGGGGAGGCAAGCTGCGGGGGGCGCCCTGCTGGTTGCCATGAGGACGGCAGTCAGGCTGCCTTCAGAGGCGCGCCTGTGGGAGATCCACCAGTCCTGCGGCTTTGGCGGCGGGGACACCGAATCCACGTTACCAGCGGCCTTCCGCAGGCGTGCTGCCAAAAGCTGCCTGCCTGCTGTGCGTGGGGCAGCAAAATACATAGAGCTGCCTGTTTGTTTTCATAAGGGTGAAATAAAAAGGAGCCTAGGGAGTTTGATGCCTGATTTACTCAGAATGCACTCAACTAGATTGGGTGAGAGAGGAATCTCTCTGAATGACTCAGCCCTTTGGAAAAGTGTGGGAGGGGCGGTTGCTTGAGGATTTTTATTAATTGAATAAGGAATTTGCAGCAGTTTGGCCATCATTCTGCAGTGCCGATGCATCTCACCTGGCCCAGAGCATGCCATCCCTCCACCTCCGACAGATAAAGTTAACACAGCCAGATACTTCCAAAAGATTATTTGGGTTTAAAGCATGGAGGGTGCTAGTATTTGCAATTATGCACCCCATTTTCTTCAAGGCGCTCCACTCTGCTCTAAATGGCTTCTCCGCATCAACACCTGGCACTCATCCGCACAACCTTGGAGGTGCCATTGATTAGAACTGACCGGTGCTGAAAACACAATCTCATCCAGGACACTCTCTTGATAAACATGCCAGACCTGGTCCGCTCAAGCCTGTTATTCCCTAGCTTGCCCGAGCAAAGCTCCCTAATTGATACTGCACAAGTACACAGAGGCAGGTGCTCTCTTCTCCAGCCTGAGCCCATCAAGGGTATTTAGTGTTTCATTTGCCAGCATGTGAATTATTTTCAGGCGATTGTGCACAGATGTTTAATACAGTAGACTCTCCATGGAGCTGATGGGGCAAGGGGACCCTGCATCCATATTTCATTCACGCTAAAGAAAGTAATATTTTAATTGTTTTTTTTTTAATGCCACCTTTGTGGCCGCACTGTTTACAAAACACAGATCATTGAGTAACAAAGATGCCACCGAGCCAGTTACGTGGAACGGATCTCCTCCGGCTTCCCTGGTGTCTGCTTACAAATGAATTCTTGAAATATGAGCTGCTGTCAGGAGCTCATTAAAGATCGAGAGAGCCTCCTCCACCTCAGCTCCGTCTCTTAAAGTTTCCAATTTCCAGGGCACCGTAATATTTCACTGCAGCAGAAAATTACACAGACACTGCCCCAGTTCCACTTCATCGCAGAGTTATGATAGCCTGACAGCATTTATATGAAAGTTTACCGACCATGCCGCGTAATACATGAAATTACATTTAAGATGGGCAAGGGAGCTATTATTTCCACACATTAACTTTACCTCAGATGACTTAGGTCAGAGCTTGATCCGTGTGAAAAAGAACAAAATAGCTTGCGTAAGAGGGCCAGGTCAGCCCTGACAAATACTGGTTTGCACTGGGTGGTGGTACAGAGCTGAAGTGACCAGTGAGACTATCATAAGCCTTTCTCCCAAATCTGGACCTTAGCGTCCAAAATCTGGGTGCTTAGCATGAACCTCCAAGCTTAATTACCAGCTTGGATCTTATCTCGCTGCAACCAGACAGGAAT
>NC_133781.1:28946084-29018037 GCF_003597395.2 Chelonoidis abingdonii
GCATATCTCCTCTATTCCACAAGAGACAAACCCCATATTACAAGGAAAACAGAATGATTCTTCTCTCTTTTCCCCCTCCCACCATTCGCTGGTTGCCGCAGAGCTATCCTGTAGATCTAACAAGAGAATTCCTCCCCTTTAGTCCTAGTCCTACCAGAGAGAAAACTCAAACAAGTCTTAAAAGAAACTTTATATAAAAAAGAAGAAAAAAGACATTCAAAATTTCCTCTGTATCAGTATGACAATAATACAGGTCATTGCTTAAAGAAAAAATGAATAAACAGTCTGATTCAAAAGATATCAATTGAACATTCAGCAGTACACAATTTAATCGAACCAAAACAACATAAAAGCCTATATTGTTTTTCCACCTGTACTTACAATTTGGAAACAGAAGATTAGAGATAGAAAGAACCTTCTCATAGCTGAGAGACAGACAAAAGACACAGACCCAAGACAAAGAAGACCCACAAATTCCCTCCCTTAAGCTTTTAAAAAATCCGGTTTCCTGATCAGTCCTCTTGTCAGGTGTTTGGTCCCCTTTGTTAATCCTTTACAGGTAAAAGAAACATTAACCCTTAGCTATCTATTTATGACAGGGACCCATGCCCACAGTTAACCAGGTAGGTGCTCCCCATTCTAAGGGCAGGTGGGGAGGAAGTGGAGACTATGTTGTGGCCCCACCTCTTCGGAGTGGCTGGCATGTGTGGGGCAGGTCACTCCTGTGCACAACAGCATAGGGAGCCTGGCCCCCATGGGGGTGCAAATGTGCATGTGGAGGCAGAAAACAACTCCTTGTACCCCACTGTGTGCAAAAGGCCAGATACGTGGGGTGACAGCCTGGCCCCAGGGAACTGCATGGGAATTTTTTGCCACTAAACTTCAGTGAGTCTGGGCTAAAGGGTAAGAAATAAAATACACAGAGCACAATGGTTCTTCGATAGCCCGTTCTGTTTCTCTGATAGAAGCCTTCAGTCCTCATGGGGTCCTTCTCCCTTCGAAGCTACATGATGAACAGCTAATTAAAACAAAAATTTATGCTAGAACCTGGCAACTCCCTCTGGCTCCATTGGGAGGTACAAGTGCTCATCACCTCCCAGGCTGAGGCCTCGTTGTCATTTATGGGCTAACGAGGGTCACCATAATAATCAGATTAAGCTGGTCTCACCGGCTAAGACCCAAGGACCACACCAGTGATCCTGTGCAAAACTTAAAAGCCGAAAGAAGCCGAGAGCAGCAGTTCTCAGCAGATCACGATTAAAGAGGTAGGCAGGCTAAGCAGCAGGAATTATTAGTCTAAAACCATCAGCCCCAGCCCACGTGTGTCATATCAGCCAAACCCAGAGGCAGCTTTATCATTCCTGATGGAGCAGAAAGAAAAATTGTGGAAGTCTTGAGCCCTGGAGTGGAGCCAATTATCAATAAAAACTTTTTGAAACATTAATTCACTGCTGACTGAAAGATGCTGGGCTGCGCCTTGGAAACTGAAACTTACCCAAAGCACAGTTAAAACCCAGGGCAGCAGCAGCACAAACATCCTGACCCCATTCCAACTGGGAGAGATCCCCACTAGAGAAGAAAGGAGAATTCATGCCATGAACTGAGCAGTCCTTGGCTTCCCAGCTAATGGCCCAGTTGTAATGAGTAGGAGGATATATTTTCCCAACAAGAACATCTGTCCATCTGGAAGTGGACTTTGCTCACCAACTCATTGCAGATGGGCCATCATTTTGTTCACTACTCTTGAGGCGAGCAGTCACAGCAGCTTGAGATTTGAGCAATTCATCAGAGGGTGGAGGAATCCTTTAGCAACAGTACTATACCAGTAAGGAGTGGTGGAGCGGGAGAAGGAGGAGGTAGGTAGAAGAAGCAAAGCTTTCACTACTGATTCAGGATTAGGGGACCAATGATGAACCAGTTTCCCACCAGTCAAAAGAGTCAGAGAAGCTGCAACTGAAACGTCAGTACCTAGATACTAGGGTGATTGTGGTTAGAGAGAGACGTAAGAAAGTTTGAAATGTCTACTTAACCTGGCTTCTCGTTTTTCCAATGAAATTCAGATTGGTAAGTAAAGGGAGTTTAAAAAAAAAAAAAAAAGGAGGAAAGACCTGAATGAGAAGCTCCCGGAAAATTGTCATTCTGTTGGGCATATAGTGCCTGCCATTGATTAAACTTCAACTGGATACTTCATTACGGACACCCAGGACCTTGGCATTAGCTTTCCTTCCACAGATACTGCTTTTTCAGAGGGAATGTTATGTGCAGCAAACATGCGTCTGGTAACAAGTCATTGTTTTACTTCATCAGGCTGTTTAACACAAGCAGCTGCCTAAACACGTGCTGATGGATTCAGAATTAATGTAAGGTTTAGATTAACGGGGGTTTAACATAACGCCTTTCAGAGTCACAAATGAGTCACCAACCACTCTCTCTGGCCTTCATCGCTATAGCACTGGAGCATTTTGCAATCATTTATCTTGACAACACCCCTGGAGGTAGTTCCATACTCGCCCCATTTTACAGATAGGAAACAGAGATACAAAGACTCTGACTTATCTACAGTCACACAGGAATTAACCCAGGTCTCTTGAGCTTCAGTCCAGTGCTCCTCTGTTACACCACTCCTCCTGCCAGCAGCTTCTGTGGGCTGAAAGCAGGAAGCCTTTTCCCAGCCTCCACTTCCAAGCAGCCTTCGCTGGTGTAAGTCGCTAGATTTAGGTCTGGTTTTGCATTGTCAGAAACAACGCTGGGCAGTTAATGTCAACAGAAGTATTACCTCATATTATCAAGGAGAGCCCAAGATCAGATTGTTTTACCAGATTATGACAGACAAACGAACAAGTCGTTCAGGCTAACCCCACCTTTATTTTGAGGCAGTCACCTGAATTATATACGTTGAACTTCTCTAGTCCGACACTCTCTGGTCCAGCACCATCCATGGTCCGGCATGATTTTATTTTATGTTTTTTATGCTTTATCTACTTATTTCCTTGTGCCAATCCAGTAAAATTGTGTAACAACCCTACCACTTTGTTATGAAGAGAGCCGGTAAGCCTTGGCTAGGCAGCGTTGCAAGAGTTGTTCCGTTTACTCACCTCAGCGATATAGATAGAGAGAGACTCATTCGCTACAATATTGACCACTCGAAGTTCAGCAAATTGTCTGCTTCAGCGCCAGTCAGGTCCCAAGGGTGCCGGACTAGAGAAGATCAACCTGTACTGACCTTGTCAACAAACATTCCCTTAGTGTCACAACTGCATCCCCAAGAATCTCAGTGAAAAATACAACAGCCTGCAGTCCCAAAGACCTGTGCTCCTTTCCTCACAGGAGCAGAACACACTATGAAGCATTTATCACTGTGCCTGTCAGACATGCATTTATGTCTCCCTTTAGCCATGACTACAATCTGTAGAGCTGGTCTGAATTCAATGGATCCCTCGACTACCTTTGAAATCTCTGATCAACTTCATTCCACTGAACTGCAAGCAAACTGCATAGAAAGAGTCAATTAGATCCCACAGAGCATTTTTCTTCTTCTTCCCTCACCCTCTTGCAAAATCATAACTACATCAAACCTAAACCATCTCTTCTTCCTTGTTAGAAATTATGCCTTCTGGAAGCAGAACCAAGACAGCTTTGAAAATGCTTACGAAAAATTTCTTAGCATGAATGCAGCAAACAGAAGCAACACTGGAATGAAATGTACTGTATTTTACATTCAGAGAGACAGAGACAGACAGAGAGAGAGCGAGTGTGAAGGCACACGAAGGGAGATACAGATTGCCCCAGAGCACAGTAATCAGCAACACGTGATGACTCACGTTTTCACACTTTTTGCCAAAACACAATAGATACCACAATGCATATTAAATATGACAATCACATAATATTCTCAGTAACCAACAGTGCAAAGAAATCAATCATCCAAAACTAATATTACAGACACTAGATGTCTGAGATGCATTCATACAAATAATCATTTTCCCTTATAGTGGAGATGTGATTTCATATACCTCACTCCAACCTTAATCTCAAGAGGACAAGTGCAGGGGAGAGAGCATCTCCCAGAAGAATGAATTCAATCAACTTTTGCAAATGACAAAAACAACTAGTATGCGATCAGACCCTCCAAAAAGCCATGATTCTACAATGGAGAATACACCCTCCAATTCGGTGGCAGCCATCTGCAAATTTCTCTCTTAGAGCCTCATCTTCTGCGGAACACGGTCTCTGTTCTGTTCAGGTTCTCATACTGCACTCGACCACCCTTGTTCCCGAGTGCCTATTCCATTGCCGAAAATTATACCTATGGATTCTTGTGTTGCTCTCATAAAAGGCTGGCATACGCAGAGCCCCTTTTGAAAGGCTCGCAAGTGAAACTTTCCACGTACATCCTCAGCTCCATTTGGTTGTATCTGCCTAGGATAAATTATAACCATGGCAGCAAAACTTCTCTTCTGGAGTTTAAACAGACTATGTTTTCTTGCCATCTGGCACTTATTTTAGTGACTTCTTGTGACAGGCGTCTGACTGTGAGCCTTCAAACTGAACCGGTATCACTGCTAGGAACTGGAATGAATCCACCCTGTTCATTTCATGCAGGCCACCCAACATCTTACACACATTTCCTTTGCAACTAGAAACCTATAACCTGGATAACAGCTTCTTATACATAGCAAGCAGTTTATTTTTGATGGAAGATGTGCTGGTAGGCATACTGATATGGGGATGGAGAGAAATAAATCATTCTCTGGGTACCACGAAAGATCTTTATAAAACAGGCCAATGGGTAAATGAGCAGTTTATTTTGAACCATCCTCGATTTCTCTCACTTTCCATATTTACTCTAACGACTCTTCCCTTTCACTCATTCAAGGCCAGGCCAAGCGAGTTGTGGAATGCAAGCTAACTGATATCACCTTGAAATATTATGCTTCTGATGCTCAGTAACATCGTGGCTTCTTTGCGTCACTTGCAGCATAAAGGTGTCTTCACATAAAATATGAATCAGGCCCCAGCTTATCAAAACCCATCATGTTCTCTGCTCACCTTGATTAGAAACTCCTCAAACGAGATTCACACCGTTAGATGTAGGAACTCATCAAGAAAAGAAAATGTCAAATGGCTGCCACATCTTGGCAGGCAGCTCAGCAAGACAAGTCTGTGTCATGTTAGGGCACTTGCCAAAACCAAGACTACAAAGGCATCTGACAGGTTTCATTTTCTCTAGCATGGGGTTTGTGCCAAGCACTGTTTTCCTTTCATGCCAGTGTCACAGCCAGACATGTTTCAAATCACGTTAACATTTCATTTGGTTTATTTTACGACTCATTTTCCTCCCCCTTTCCACTCCCCCACCTCCGCCTTTCGGGGGGGGGAGGGCGGGGAGGAGGAGGAAGGAAAAAACGATAGTAGCATCTTCTGCTTCCAGAAATTCAGTATATTTCCAGGAGGATCACAAACGATGTGGAAGTTAAATGCTAAAAGAAAACGAGTTGCAGTAGCTAGTTAAAATCCATGTGCAAGTGCCAATGGAGGAGGGGAAAGGAGCACAAATGGAGCAGAAACAGGAAACATACACTAATGCACGGAAAACCTGTTCTCTTGCCTTGGTGCACAGTTAAAATAGGGCTCAACTGTGCACCTGTTAAAGATTCAGGATCCTGAAGTCACACCGCTCCAGTGGTCCCTGGAGAAGAGGAGAAGTATACTAGCTTCTGCACCCACCTTTATGGGGTGTACACATTGGTGAAAACGAAATGAGGAGTCCTTGTGGCACCTTAGAGACTTACAAATTTATTTGGGCATAAGCTTTCGTGGGCTACAGCCCACTTCATCAGATGCATGAAGTGAAAAATACAGGAGCAGGTATAAATACATGAAAGGATGGGGGTTGCTTTACATGCTCCATGGGAGGTGCTGTGCACTTGTAGGGGAGAAGGCTAGAAGCACCCTGATGTCCCCCCCGCGCAGCACAGGGACCTAGGCTGACAGCGCAGTGGTGAGAAGGATTCTTCGGCTGTCCCTTGCCCATGGCAACCCCAGACTTCCTTTAGGGGCAAGGCAGAATCTGGCCTTTGGGGAATGAATCCTTCTTGTATGCCAGAATTCCAGGGAGAAAGGGGTAGCTGAAGGAGAGCCTCCCCCAGTCCAATTTGTCTGAGAGTTGTGGATGCTGGGCTGTGAGTTCTTGGGGGCACAAAGGGAGGGAATCCCTAGTCCCGTGCCCCCCCTCCCACTTAGGATAGACCTTTATCTAAGCCAGGCTTGGCATCTGAAGTGGGAAACAATGCACCTTTCAGCCTCCGTGCACCAGCTGTTGTACTCGCTCCTGGTGCGTGCGCTGGCTGTTGGTCTTGGTTACAACACATCAGTTTGTGTGTTTCATTGCTATACCACGACCACACAGATGTTACCTTTCCTCTACTCATGCAGTACTTTGTTCACAAAAGCTATTCGCACATGCACACATACCCCCCCGAGGATTTTTATTACAGGATAGGAGGGGGGAGGAGAGGACATTAAGAATAACAGAGTTGTGAAGAAACTGCCTGTGCGTGAACTACTACTCCCAAAACCCTGCAAATTAAAAGTATTGTGAGTAGCAAAGTAAAGAGTCTCATCTATTTGTCAAGGGAGCTAAGATTGTAGTTACAGATGGGAAAGACCTATTAGTGCAGGGAGCCCATCTGCCTCCGAGGACAGGCTGCTCTCTCAAGTGAAGACTGAGATGGAAGAGGCATATTAGACCCAATCTATTGCACCGCACCCTCTGGGGGATGATGCAGGATTGGTTCCTACAGTGCATTCACTCAGCAATGGTCCAATCTAGCTTGAACTGGTTCTTCCTGTCTAATATGTCCATGTGGTAAATCTCCTCCCAGGGGTGCCCATGACTATGCTCCACTTTTGCCACCACCATCACCTCTTCGCCTCCATGGCATTCACCTTCCAGTGGGTCCATAGCCACAGGGGAACTTTGCATATATTTAGCTCATTTAATATTCCCATGTCAGTGACATTTCCCTACGCCTCTGGGTCATTCTTGCTGCTCTTCATAGAAGTGACTGCACATTGTCAGGTGTCCCTAGCCTCTCTTCTTCAGAGGGTGACGATGGATGGCAGGAGAGAGATCACTTGATCATTACCTGTCAGGTTCACTCCCTCTGGGGCACCTGGCATTGGCCACTATCGGCAGACAGGATACTGGGCTGGATGGACCTTTGGTTTGACCCAGTACGGCCGTTCTTATGTTCTCCCTGGTAATGGAGATTCCAGAACGGAATATAAAATTTCCAGTGCAGTCAGATCTGAGCCAGCAAGAGTGTGTTACCTCCTTGTTCTGCAGCATGATGCCTTTGTTGGCCTTTTGGGGCTGCCATCTCCAATTTGCTTTTCTCTATACACTTCCTCTCGACTTTGACACTTGTGGCAGAAATCAAATTAGGGACTGCATGCAGTGAAGTGAGCTCCTTATTGAAAAGGGGTGGGGGGGAGTTTGGAACTGTCCTCCACACCCACAGAACAGCTCAAAGCTTAACACCTAGGTAAAGCTCTTATCTCCACTAGCTTGCCCTGTGCTAGCTTTACTCCAACCCCCCTGTTTTCCCACTGCTATCAGAGATCTTTCACCCAGTATTCAAAGCCCATGGACAGCAAAAATAAAAAAGAAAATTCACAGCTTGGTTTCCTTGGCAACATTATCTTGGTTGCAAAGCACCACCTCCTGTTTCTAAGCAACGGGGCACTCTCCAAATTCACTGGCAGACAGGGTGACCAGACAGAAAGTGTGAAAAATCAAGACGGGGTGGGGGTAAATAGGATCCTATATAAGAAAAAGATCCCAAAATCGAGACTGTCCCTATAAAATCGGGACATCTGGTCACCCTACTGGCAGATGAAGCCGACTGCTTTAACCAAGAACAAAAACAGCAGAGGATGAGACACAGACCAGTGGAATGATCCAGTGGCTACGTTTCTGAAGATTAAAGCAGGGTGGGGATTATGTCACATTTGCCCCTCAGCAGAATTAGTGGAAGAATTTGAAATCAGTGTCAAAGCATCTTCCCACAGCATCTAACTATGGGTACGTCTACACTATGGGATTATTCCGATTTTACATAAACCGGTTTTGTAAAACAGATTGTATAAAGTCGAGTGCATGTGGCCACAATAAGCACATTAATTCAGTGGTGTGCGTCCATGGTCCGAGACTAGCATCAATTTCCAGAGCGTTGCACTGTGGGTAGCTATTCCGTAGCTATCCCATAATTCCCGCAGTCTCCCCTGCCCCCTGGAATTCTGGGTTGAGATACCCAGTGGCTTGATGGGGCAAAAATCATTGTCGCGGGTGGTTCTGGGTAAATGTCGTCACTCATTCTTCCTCTGGAAAGCAACAGCCAGGACAATCATTTTCGCCCTTTTTCCCTGGATTGCCCTGGCGACCCATTGCACGGCAAACCATGGAGCCACTCATCTCTTTTTTTTTTTTTTTTTTTTTTTTTTACTGTCACCGTATGCTCTACTTTGATGCCGCTGACAGATGCCGGACACTGCAGCGTGCTACAAGCAGCATTCGCTTGCTTTTGCATGATAGCAGAGCGGTTATCAGTCGTTCTGTACCATCTGCTGCCATTGTAAATTAGCACTGAGATGATGGTTATCTGTTCTTTCTGTACTGTCTGCTGTAATCATGGTCCCCGGCTGAGGTTGGCCGGGGGGGCCACAAAGGCAAAATCGAGAATGACTTCCCTGAGTCAATCCCTCCTTCTATGTATCTTAAAAAATAGAGTCAGTCCTGTCCTTAGAATATGGGCAAGTTGTATCAAAGAACCAGTGTTATCATACAGCACAGTGCTCCATGTCAGATCCTGCAGAAAAATGACGAGGCTGCATGCCATTCACGGGGGGTGCCCCTGCAAACAACCCCACCCGTTGCTTCCCTCCTCCCCAATCTTCCTGGAGCTACCATGGCAGTTGTTCCCCCCATTTGTGTCAGAAGTTATAAAGAATTGCAGAATAAGAAACAGTGACTTGTTAGTAGATAATATGCAGGGAGAGACAGCCTCCTGCTGCTCTGACAGTCCAGGCAGAACATTAAGCGGACGTGCGGTGGAGAGGAGACCAGCATCCACTGCTAATGATAGTCCAGGCAGCTACAGAATCTTTTCTTATACACAGGAAAAGGGAGGACTACTGATGGAGCCTCAGCCCCAGTGCTTGATTGAGGACGGCTACCAGCCATCGTGTTCCATCTACTGGAAATGTCCAGGAATCATTCCTATTTTTAGCCAGGGCCCCTGGCCAGCCGCACCTGAGGTTCCGCCTTCACCTGAGGCCAGCCAGGACATCACGGGCTGTATGACAAGACGGCTAGCGTCCTACTGCACCATTCTGCCAGCGGCGAGGCGAAGAAGGATTCGGGATACTGCTCTTCACTGCCTGCAGCATCGTCTCTACCAGCAGCATTCAGGTGACATAGATGTGACATTTGAAAGAAGTCAGAAACGCCAGTCCCAAAAAGCAAACAGGTGTTAGGATATATAACAAAGGGACTAAGATAGAATATCTTTACTGCTTTATAAATCTGTACACTCACATCTTGAATATGAGTCAGATGTGGTCTTCTATTTTCCAAAAAAGATGTACCTGGCGTGTCGAAAGAAAGGTTCAGAGAAGGGCAAACTAAATGTTAGGGGTTTGGAAATGATTTCTTTCCCTTTTCTTTTCTGTGGGGGGGAGGAGTAAAGGTTGTCTTAAGCTATACTGAACCACTCCGGCTATGATTTGTTGACCTACAGGCATTAGGAGCTCAGCGCCAGGAGAATATATGTAAAATAGTTTTGTCAGATGACTGGACTCTGTGTGACTGTGTATAGCTGGGCCGTCTCTCGGTAGCCCCCTCTCTCTCCTCCATGAGCGTCCAATTTATCTTTGGCGCTTTCGTTAACGCTCTGTTCACGCAGCACTGTGTAGGCAGAACTGGAATTTGTTTTTCAAAACACTTCGGCATTTCATCCTTCTGTAATACGAGTCTGAAGAACACAGATTCATCTCTATCCAACATAGTGATCATCCAATCCTCCCGTAGATGGTCCATGCTGGAGGCTCGTTGCTTTGATTGTGAGACTGCATTAACCACCACGTGCTGATCAGAGCTCCACACTGGGCAACAGGAAAATGGAAATTCAAACAGTTTGCCGGGGCTTTTGCCTGTTACCGGCCGACTCGCATCCGTTGTCAGATCGACAGTCCATGAAGCAAGTCACGAGTGTGGAGAAAGTGCGGCATGATGGACGTGTTATTGCTTACTCTCCCCGACCTGGAGGCCAATAACGTCGATTTGCAGCCACACTAACCCTAATCCGATATGGTAATACCGATTTTAGCACTACTCCTCTCGTTGAGGAGGAGTACAGAAACCGATTTAAAGAGCCCTTTATATCGATATAAAGGGCCTCAGTGTGGACGGGTACAGCGTTAAATCGGTTTAAGGCTGCTAAAATCAGTTTAAACGCGTAGTGTAGACCAGGCCTAAGTGAGACAGGTATCAACACATCTGCTGGACCCTGCAAAGAGATGCATGCAACACCTCCTTACAACCACACACTCAACCACAAAGACAGACACAAACCTCTTATGCTCCAGCGAACCCAAAACGGTAGCTCAGTTACAGATCCCAGGTTAAGTTTCCTTTAAGCTGCTCAGCAGCCTATTAAGTGCCACACAGACGCTCAGGGCCCAAATCTCTGCCCCCAAACCTGAGCCCCTCATCCCCGGCCCCATCCCAGAGCTCGCACCTCTAGCCAGAGCCCTAACCCACCCGCACGCCAGCCCTGAGCCCCCTCCCACATTCCAAACCCCTCGATCCCACCCCCATTTTGTTATGTGCACCAGCACGAAGGTGAGGTGTCACACATCACCTCTATCTTGGTGCACATAACAAAATTCATTCCGCACACATGTGGAAAAAAAGAGAGGGAACCCTGGTCCCAGGTACAACAATGTAGTTCCCTGTCTGGTTATGAGATAGTTAAAGGTCATGACACCTTAACAGCATCCCTCTCAGAGGTGACATATGTGGGGGGGAGCACATGGGGTATCATGTGCCCCCTCACGATTTTTTGTTGCATCCCTTCACCCACAACCCAGACAGGCTGAGTGGCCCATTGAGGTGAGCCCCGCCGTGCGTCGCTGGCCTGAGCCACCTGGTGTTACCGCTTCCCCACACACACAGGTTCTTCCGCACCCTCCTGGGGGGGGGTGAACCCACAATTTGAAAACCTCTGTGGAGCGGTCACGTGGCCCCCAAAATCTTTAAACTGTGCCCCCCTCCACTCAACAGTTACGTATCGTCTGAGCCCTCTCACCAGGGTAAAGCCACCGGCTGCCCACGGCCTGAAATTGGTTATGGAACATGACTAAGGCCCTGTCAGCGGCGCTGTGGCTGTACCGTCCCCCAGCGATACCTGCAGTCTAGGCAGGGTGTCAGTTTCACAGGTAGACACTGGCAAAGCGGAGGCCTCTCTGCCAACATCCTCTGGACAGCGGGGGAACCTCTGCTGCAAGGGAAACTGCTCTCCCGCTGCTAGTACCTAGGGTGACCAGACATCCAGAGGTAAGAGGCTTTGTCTGATATAGGAGCCTATTACTCCCCACCCATCCTGATTTTTCACACTTGCTCACTAGTCACCCCCTTCCCCCAGGGTTGCCAATTTCATAATATTTAAAAAAAAACAGACAGTCCAGTAGGAATCTCCTCCACCCCACTCCTTCCCCCAAGGCCCCGTCCCTTCCCCCGAAACCTCATCCCCCCACGGCTTGCTGCTTTTCTTCTCCCCACAGGTCGGGAAAGACTTGCTGTGGAGCTGGGGCTGGCAGCTGCAGCTGCCCATCGCAGATAGGAGGTGGCTCCAGCTGAGCTGGGGCTGGTATGGGTGATGACCCAGCACCTTCCCTGCCTGCACAAACTAGACTTTGGGTGTCCTGTCAGTAGACCTGACCAGACACTTGTCAGGCCCCCTTTTCAACAGGACTTTTTGGTCAAAAACCAGAAACTTGGCCACCCTACTCCCCCTTCACCATTTCACCAGCCATTTTTCTCACTAGCAGTGGCCTCTGTGGCACTGAACCTGGACAGGAAGAGTTCAGAGACCGACAGCGAAATGGTCTTGCCTAGATGGCAAGTGCAGATAGAGCAGGGGATAAAAAGCAAATCCATTTACTGCTCAGAAATACTTCAAACCTTGGAACTGCATGCAGCTGACCCAGGGGAAAGGAAGGTTTGTTAATAGGTTATACTAAAGAAACTGGCACTCGGGGGCGGAGAGGGAGGAGAGGTATAGTCACCACAAATACACTCTACCTGCAACTGACACCAGTAAGCTGGAGACGAAAAATGTATTGCCTAATTCCAGCAGCTCATCCAAGGAGCTAGATGGGACCCTGCCTCTAGGAATGAACGTGTTAAATCACCACCTTGCTTTGGGCACAGTTCTGAAGGCGTCTGTCATGTAGCCAGCCATCTATCATAGGCGGATACATGGCCCGTTACCATAATATCTGAGCACCTCACAATCTCTCACGTGTTTATCCATGCCACCTGCTATTATCTCTGTTTTAGAGATGGGGAATGGAGGCTGAAAGACTTGCCCAAAGTCACACAACGAGGCTGTGGCAGAGCAGGGAACTGAACTCAGATCTCCCAAGTCGCAGGCTAGTGCCCAAACCAATGGACCATGCTTGCTCTCTGGTATAGGAGTGAATCATTGTCCTGGACCAGCATGATCAAACAAGGCTTTCAAAACTCCTAAGACAACTTTCTCCAGGGCGTTTCCCTATAAACATGCTCTCCATTCCACTGGGGTAGGGAACTTGGAGCTAGGGTTAGGGATCCTATGGGTAGGGCATTTGGACCTAAGGTTAGGGTTCCTAAGGGTAGGAAACTTGGAGCCAGGGTTAGGGTTCTTATGGGTAGGGCACTTGGAGCTAGGGTTAGGGTTCCCATGGGTAGGGCACTTGGAGCCAGGGTTAGGTCTATGGGTAGGGCACTTGGAGCCAGGGTTAGGTTCCATGGGTAGGCACCGCTGTCCTAGCGTTAGGGTTCCAAGGGTAAGACAGTTGCAGCTAGGTTTAGGGTTTCTAATGGGTAGGGCTTCCTGCCCTAGGGTTAGGGTCCCTAAGGGTAGGGCACTTGGAGCAGGGTAGGGTTCCTATGGGTAGAGCTCCGCCCTAGGGTTAGGGTTCCTATGGGTAGGGTTCCCACCTTAGGGTTAGGTTCCTCTGTGTTAGGGCACTGGAAGCTAGGGTAGGGTTCCAGGGTTAGCGACACTTGGAGCTAGGGTTAGGTTCCTATGGGTTAGGGCACTTGGAGCTAGGGTTAGGGTTCCTATGGTTAGGGCACTTGGAGCTAGGGTTAGGGTTCCTATGGGTTAGGGCACTTCGTGAGCTAGGGTTAGGTATTCGCTATGGGTAGGGACACTTGGAGCTAGGGTTAGGGTTCCCATGGGTTAGGGACACTTGGAGCTAGGGTTAGGGTTCTATGGTTAGGGACCTTGGAGCTAGGTAGGGTCAATGGGTAGGGCTTCCCACCCTAGGGTTAGGTTCCTATGGGCAGGGCACTTGGAACTATGGTTAGGGTTCTAGGGATAGGGCTTCCCGCCCTAGGGTTAGGGTTCCTATGCGTAGGGCACTTGGAGGTAGGGTTCGGGTTCCTATGGTAGGGCTTCCGCCCTAGAGTTAGGTACAATAAGCGTATGGCACTTGAGCTAGGGTTCGGGTACTATGGGTAGGGCTTCCCACCTCGTAGGCTTTCCTATGGGTTAGGCGCACTTGAGCTAGGGTTAGGGTTCCTATGACTAGCGCGCACTGGAGTTAGGGTTAGGGTTGCTATGCGTATTGGCACCCCACCCTAGGGTTAGAGTTCCTATGGGCAGGGCATTTGAGCCAGGTAGGGTTCCTATGGGTTGGGCCCTACCAGGTTAGGCTTCAGGATAGGGGTTCCTGCCCTAGGTTAGGGTTCCTATGTAGGGTTTTCCACCCTAGGCTCCTACGCGCCGCTCCGCGCTCCACCGCGCCACGCGTCTTGGAGCTAGGGTTAGGTTTCCTATGGGTAGGGCTTCCCGCCCTAGGG
This sequence comes from Chelonoidis abingdonii, assembly GCF_003597395.2. Lineage (NCBI taxonomy): Eukaryota > Metazoa > Chordata > Testudines > Testudinidae > Chelonoidis > Chelonoidis abingdonii. The sequence continues at coordinate 28,960,216 of NC_133781.1, forward strand.
TTAGGGTTCCTAAGGGGAGGGCACTTGGAGCTAGGGTTAGGTTTCCTATGGGTAGGGCTTCCCGCCCTAGGGTTAGGGTTCCTAAGGGGAGGGCTGGTTTTAGGAAGCGCGGGGCCCAATTCAAACAGTTTCGATGGGTCCCTGGCAGGGATGACTTAAAAAAAAAATAAAAAACACTTGTAAAAACACACGTAGGGCTTGTATTCACCGGGCGGTGCTCTGAGTCTTTGGCGGCACTTTGGCGGTGGGTCCTTCACTCACTCCAGGTCTTCAGTGGCACTGAAGTACTCTCTGCCGAAGTGTCACCGAAGACCCAGAGTAAGCGAAGGACCCGCCGCTGAAGTGCCGCTGAAGACCCAAAGCGACGCCAGGTGAGTAAGAATTCAAAACGCGCCTCTAGCCAGGGAAGGGATTCTCACTGGGCACGGGGCCCTCTTAGGCATGGGGCCCGATTCGGGGGAATTGGTGGAATAGTTCTAAAGCCGGCACTGCTACTGAAAGGGGTCATCCATCTGCCATCGCTTTCCCACAGGACACGGACAGTCCGCTGTCTCACAAGCTTTTTCGAGATTCTCTTCACCTTCATATTGCTTGGCCTATCTATCCAAATCTGATCTTCCACCCAGAATTCAATGCAACATTACCCAGGACCCTTTGGATCAAACAGATGGGAGCACTGCAACAGACAGCATGAGCTCCTGGCAGACTGTGTTCCATCTATAAATCCTCAGCCACATCCCTGTAACAGAAAGCTTTAAATAATGCAGTGGCGTTATTTTTTATTTTTAACCACTAGATCATATTCCCCGTGGAAAACCTTCGTGAAATTTCCTTTCTGCATAAAGGCCTCAAATTAAGTTCCCAATGAAGAGAGAGAGGGCCCAGTCAATGTTTCCAAACTGACAAAATTAGGTGATTTCATTGCATTCCAAAACTGGTTTCATTTCTACCATCTCTGTCCCACCGTAAATTCCATCATGATTGATTCAATGCTCAGCACTCTGAGCCCTTGGGGGTTTGAGAGAATGGGACAGAGACGTCGTGTTTCTGTCTTGTTATTTGTTTAATTTCTCACTGCTACGATTCAGGTGATGGAGGGAGGGTGAGAACAGTGTGGGGCAGATGAAGGCTCAGGTTCCTCTTTGCTACATCCAGCCATGATTAAAGAACCCAAGCTTCAAGGACAGAAATGGAGAACCACCAGTAACTCAGGTGCTCCAAAGCTGGGGTCCAGCCCCACACAGCAAATGGCCTGAAATCTGCGTGCCACAGTGCAGTTCCATTCAACATGCTCCTAACACCATACACCCTACGTACTCACTGAATTGCACTCACATCCATCTACTAATCCCACCTTTTCCTCACCCACTCCCCAAATACGCACATAAATAAAAAAAGAGCTGCACGACGGTCTTGTAGGCCGAGCACGAGCCATTAACTTACAAATTTCCATCCCAAATCGCACTGGCTTTGAAGTCGCCTTGGGCAAGTCACTTAAAATGCTGTGCCTCAGTTTCCCTGTCTTTAAAATGTGGGTGGTAATCATCAGCCTCATGGGGAGGGGAAAGGAAGATACGAGGATTCATTTCTTCAAGCCATGAAGTGTTGAAGAGATGAAAATGTATGTGCATGGTATTATTAATTTAAAAACAAATCTAGACAAGGAGCTAGGAAGCCGGCCAACCAGCCGACAGCCAGACTTTGCAGTGGAGGAATAGTTAATTTTGGAGTTTGCAAATAATCTGAAAGTGCATAATTAAATTGTGCAATAAATCCCCCATCTCACAAAGCACTTAAGCACGAGCAGTCCCATTGCCATCCATCAAATTAGTCACATGCTTAAAGATTTTGCTGGACTGGGGCCTAACCTATGATCCCATATGATTTTAGTTTTGTTACCACATTTCCTTTGTCACACTCACCAGTTTTGTCTAGTTTTAAATTAAGCTGTAAACTTCTTGGGGCAGGATCCCTGCCTGCCTGTGTGTTTGTACAGGACTTAAAGCAATGAAGCCTTCAGGTGCCATCTCAACACAAATAAAAATGTACAGAATATGCAGAAGAATTAGACTTTGAGAATCTGGAAGAAAGTGCCCCAGAATTCCCCGGTGTGTCATTCTCCTCCCTGTCGTTAAGCAGATCAAAGAGAAGGAAGCAGCATTTAGACTTTAAATTTACACCTCATTGTTTTTTTTCCAGCACACCAGTAACACTTTAATTATTTTCAATTCCTCATCATAACAAGCACTCAAGGTACAAAGATGAACCAGAATAAACAAGGTCTGATTAAATACATAATTAATATTTCACTGAACTTGGCATATATGAATATTAATTAGCAGGAACTACTCCACTGTTTGGCATTTCCTGTCCTGACCAATTTATTCTTTATGTTGCTTGTTCCAGCTCAGGAACAAATTAACAAACCATCCCCTGGCCTGCTGAAGCCAGTCAACACAAAACAAACTCAAGAAGCAGGTTTCTCTACTCAATTATCTCTCCCACACTTTAGTCAGCTTCCCGCAGATTTGCCTGAAATGAAAGATAGACTCTTCACCAAAACTTAAAGGCATTCTCCTCTTAAAGGGAGACAAAGTAAACGCAAACTCATCATCCCTTGGGGGATTCATGGGAAGGAGCGTGACCTGGTACCTACAGCACAAGGTTGTGAATCAGGAGTCGTGGGTTCTATTCCCAGCTCCATCAATGCCCCAGCTGGGTGAACTTTGGCAAATTGCTCATGTAAGCACTAACGTTGCATTCGGTTCCTCACCAGACAGTCCCTTGTCCCCAGGAGCCTGCAATGTAGTGAATTGCTTGATTACCCCATCTGCAACACTTGCCTACCTCCTTGGGAAGGCAAGTGCCAGAGCCTCACTACTGCATAGTCGCTGAATGCTCCGAGATCCTTCGATTCAAGGATGTGTTTAAGCACTAAGCATTACTGTAAAAGGAGTATAACAAAAACAATTAAAGCAAAAGACTCTGGTAAGAGGCAGACACTTACATGGCCTCAGCCTGCACACAACCCTTCTTTGCAGGGAGGAGGGAGTAGCTGCTGCAGGAGGTTGGTTGCAAGTGGGGATGTGGGGGAGCAATCGGAGAGAGATGGGTGGGTAGGAGCGAGGTGGAGATCCCAGCACACTGGCTAAGCTTTGGTTAGTCACCTAGACCAAACCATTAGCAGGCTGCCTGTCAGGAGTGCTAGCTTGATGTGTCACCTTTAATACTACGCAGGCATTTCTGGCACGAAGCTAATGAAAAGCAGCAGCTTTGCAGAAGCAGCATCGGCAATTACTTGGACATTAACCCACCAGCTGGAGGGACTGGGCAGAATTTAGGGGCGATGTGTAAAGCAGGGGAAGTTACACATCGGTGAGTGGTTGCAAAGGGTTAGCATAAACCTGGTCAGGTACAGGAGCTGGGAGTGAGAGGTTTTATTACCTTAAACCTCCTAATATTCTCCTCTTAGCAGCTTTCCCTCCTACCCTCCTCTTTTATGGCTGAGTGTGCAGATCACATCAGCCTAGACTCCCTTACAAGGATGGTTGCATGCTGGTAGCTGAATCTTAGTGTATGTCCAATGGTAGCACCTCAAGGCTCTAGATTGGGGCCTCGCTGCGCTAGGCGCTGTACACGCACTGTAAATAGACAGGACAGAGGAGGGAAACGGAGATGCAGAGATGAAGTGATACAGTAGCAGAGCTCAGACTACAACCCAAGTTTCCAGAGTCCAGGGCCCTATCCGCTAGACCACATCGTCAGGCTGAACAGGTGCTCTGATCCTATGCCCTTGCCCTACAGCACACAGGATCGCTCTTAGCCACAAGGCAGGTGTCCTGAAGATGCTACACAACATGTTTTCAGCAAGCTACAGGAATGTCGTGCCATCCATTCCAGCAATGCAATCTGCTTGCCGTTCCATTAGTCTGGTGCCATATTTACTGCTTACAGTATTTTTTCCCCCCAGTTGCCCTCGGCAAAGCTTCTGAAAACTTTTTGCTTTATAAATCATTGACCAGGTAGCTAGCCTTGCAGCCACTACACTGAACCAGGGAGGAAGCAAGGAAACAAGCCTGTGGATTTTTCACAGCAACATTCTCCATAAAAACCAAGGGATCAAAGACAGATTGAATGAGAAAATTAAGCCACAATTGAAGGGAAGCAAGTGCTCTGTAGCAGTGAATACAAGACACTGGGGCGGGGGGGGCTTAGTCTTCCCTGCATTGCCCCTTCAGTAGCCTTTACACCCATGCAGAGTGACTGCAGTGTGGATGTAAATCTGGCATCAAACCCAAATTCTCCACCTTCCCCGCTGGGAGCTCTTTTACGTCCACTTAGCACAGGTATAAATCAGTACTCAATGTGCAGTGCAGAGACAAGTCACGCCCTAAGGGTCAGGACTCCTCGGTCCCCAGCTCTGCTCTTCCAACACTGTGTGTGTCTCAGATATATGAGGGGAATATTCACCTAGCAGGGGAGGTAAGAAACCTCGGCAAGATGCTCTGAGATCCTCCGATGAAAGGCTTGACATAAGCAGCAGCATCCATTGACACTAGCACATAAGTCTGCTACCACCAAGCAAATGGGATTTAGCTACATTCACCATGACAAAGATGGCCTGGCACGATTTCATGAACCAGACTGTGGTAACGGGTGGTAGTAGGAGGCTACTGCATGCAGTTCTACCCAAAATCCACTTGGTGCACGTTCATCCCAGCCGCCACTTCTCCAGTTTGCAATGAATCCAAACAAAAACCCAGCAGCTCAATCCAACAACCCACCACACGAGCCTCTGCACCGGGGCGCTCCCCATAACACACTACATTCAGCAAACTGGCACCACGCTGCAGGAGTATGAGCTAATTATGTCAGGCTTTCCACTTATAGGGTTATAATTAAGGGAGAACATTACCGTGTTTACAAACCCCGTGTGGTGATTTAACCTGCTGGAGTCGTGACACGAGGCACTGCTGAGCGAGGAGCAATGCCAGGGGACTACAATGCTTTGCAAGGAAATCAAAAGAACTTCAGTGACACCTGATTTTTAGTTCTTTAAGTTGCCTTTTAAATGCCACGACAGCAGGTCGGCATCCTGGGGAAATCCCTGTTCCAGGACGAGACAAAGATGGGTCAGATACTATGGTGATGGGCAAGATAGGCCACTATCACCCTTCTCCTTAATCCCAACGACCCCACCAGTTCGGCTTCCCTCCTCGAGACCTTGTCTTCACCTTCAGGAAGGCTGCCCCTCTTCCTACTCGCTCACCTGTGGCTGGCACCTTTGGTTTCTATGCAGTCCTCACAATATCTGGCCACAGTGCAGAGGAGGTGTCGTGGCAGCTTCATAATCAATGTTGAGGTCCCAAAGGGCCACCCAGTCAAGAAATAAAACAGGGAGGCCCTTTTGGAAACAGAAGGCCAGATAAGTACAAACCCCATCATCAGAGGGGTTTGCAACTGGCCTGTGAGTTACCAACCTTAGAGGTTCCCAGTTCTATCGCACTTCCTTAGACAGGGCATGCTGGGAAACTGCCCAGGAGGCATGGTTCAGTGGCCAGGGCTTTGGACTAGGAGTCAGGAGACCTGGCCTCTATCCCCACCACCAACGTTAACTGAGACTTTGGGCAAGTCACCTCAGCTCTCAATGCTTCAGTTGCCCAAACTGTGAAGTGGAAATAATGACACTGGTAGGGGGCTTCGAGATCAGTGGACAGCACTAGATGGACGTTGGTCTCATTCACCTCACCTGTGTAAAAGGCTGGCCCGCCTATACAGTGCTAATGGAGACGCAGGTCAACTGGAAAAGAAAGCGAGCCCCCACTTTTCTAAGGACGGAGCTCTGTATAATCATTGCCCCACTCATCGATACTGAAACCCTTTCAACTTCAGCCTCAACAACAAGGCCGTTTCTACCTCGCACGCTTTGCCAGCCTGTCTGCTGGAAGTTAGTGAAATCTGCAGGGGTTGCAGCAAAGCTTGGGCTGTCTGTATCCCTGCCTTGCAGGAAAAGCAGCCATGGGGAAGAGCTTATTTGTTAGCCAGGATGTCTTGCAGCAGGAGATGAACAGAACTCATTTGCTGAGCTGTAACAGATACATGCACAGGGCGCTGCTCTCCCACACCACTCTAAATGTTAAACTTTAATGCTGTGACCTTTAAGAAATAAGAGATCATTTCTGAGGCTTAATAATTGCCCAAAGGGGGCTTTGTGTGGTGTCAGAACAAAAAAAAGGTTACAACAGCCTCTCCCAAGCAACGGAGAGATTATGGTCATTAACGTATTGCTTTGGGTGACACTTTGTTCATTCCTTTACAAAGGTTTGTTTCTTCAGTGACAGTCCACAGCTCCTTAGCAGACGCCGCGCATGACAGCAAGAGACAAATGCTTGCAGGCACCCTATTCACTCCTGTGCTTCCCGACAGCTTCAGCTGAGGGATAAAATCCAATTATGCTGTTTTCAACTCAAACGTGAGTGACCTTTTTCTTTTGGTTTCTATTTAAAACTATAGGTCACCTTTAAAGCAGCTACCGCCCTATCGTCACGCTGTTCATGAGCGCTCCACACTGCAATTAGTGCCGCTGTTGATTAGTATTTGTTTTGCAGTAATGCTTAGGAGCCTCACCCCCAGGCCAGGTCTCTGCTGTTCTCGCTGCTGAACAGACACAGAACAACAGGCAGTTTCCCTCTTGGAGGGGAGGGGTTTGCAAATGCAAATGGAGACATCTTTGCTTTAAACTAACCATTCCCAGTGTTTTTCTTTTAAAAAATGTCAATATTCCTAGTGATCTTCAGTTTAGTAGAAGCTTGCACTTGGTTTGGGGCAGGGACAATCGTTCGATTCTGTGTCTGCACAGCACCTACCACAATCAAGTCTAGCCCTGCCGCTCCCAGGCACAGCACCACAATCCAAATAATACATCTTAACAAATATCTGATTTGGGGGAATATGACAACTTATGTCCCCTAGTTCTCTCAGATGGTGAAAGAGTCCACACTGACGGTCTGCTGCTCACCTGCTTTAATTAAAAGGGATTAAAATCAGTTTCATTTCCACCACAAAGCAAATGTGTTTTCTTTATCTATTTAAAAAACCATTTTTTTTTTTTTTACAAATTCCTATTCTATTAAGATCCACAGATTTTATTTTAGATCTCTGAAATCTCTGCCTGTAGTTCATTAGCCAGAGAACTCTAATAATTAAGACAAATTGTTTTCCTGTGCTGTAATTTTAGAGTTGTAAGCACAGATTTCAAGTTGTTACAGCTCAGCAACTGGGTTTATAATGTATGGGATGTGCCAGACTGAAAGAAGCTGAACTAAAAACATTAGAAGGTGGAAATGGATTTAAAAAAAAAACAAAAACAAACCTACATAATTCCTGAGAAAGACAGAGAAAAGTCATTCAAGGAATCATGAGCAGATTTTCTTAATTGGAGAGATGAAGCAGGATTGGGGGCCGAGGGACATGCTGGTGGCCCTGCCTGCAGTCTCCATTGGCCTGGAGCGGCAAACCGTGGCCACTGGGAGCTGCAATTGGCCGAACCTGCGGACACGGCAGGTAAACAAACTGGCCCAGCCTGCCAAGGGCTTTCCCTGAACAAGCGGCAGCCCCAGTTTGAGAACCACTGCTGCAGAGCAAGATGCTGAAATCTGGATTACAGTTGAACTGTGCATACAAAAGCAGCTGCCCAAAACTCAGAGGCTGGACAGAGGCCATTGCGTCTAATTTGCTAAATGCACCAATGCAAAGGAAAGTCAGAGAAGAAATCGACTATTTAGAAACCGCACAGACTGGAAGAGAGCCTTGAACAACAACAACGACCACCACTCTTTTACTGGATAAGATTCTGAAACCCAACAGCCAAAGGGTCTCTTCCGTCTAGGCCTCTCAGACTCTGCTAGCATCCTAGTTATTATCTAAAATAAAGCCCCATGGCAAACCTCTTCGCATGCTAAAGTGTAAAGAAAAGAAATCTTTCCCAGAAACTTCAAAGGAAACAACCATAGATGACATTTATAATGGCACCTTCCACATAAAGCTCCAAAAGTGCAAAGAAAGCCCTCCTCCCTCTACACACTGTGTTCTCAGCACCTGCAGTTACTTCAGTCTATCTATCAAAGCGAGAGCTGGGCCTGACTAACCCTCAACAACCAGCCTGACTTTATACTCTTCAAGCTGTCCTGATAAAGGGCCATGGAGCAGCACCTGAACAAAGGTTCCTGCAGGGAGCCTCCTCCCAGCTCAATTTTTCATCCATCTACACCTGGACACGCCCCCTACCAGGCCATTGGCATCATGTCTCCAGTGCTTGCAATCACGGAGTCCCACCAACAATTATTTTAATCAGCCATAGGCTTATCGTTGACTGAAGCCAGGCTATGAATGAACAGAGCCAGTTACCTTAGCAAAAGAGGTGAATCAGATGGGACATGATAAAGGTATGCGAAGTAACGACTCCTATAAAGAGGATACATCAGGCACAGTGAGATACAGCACATTCATAACAGATGAATAAAGGAAACATGTTTTCACACAATGCAGAACTGGTCTGTGGGACTCATTGCCACAAGGGATCCTTCAGGCGAAGATTTTAACAATAAAAGACTGAGAGTTAATTGGGTAATTAGAGTTTCTGGAATTATCAGACTATTAAAAAACCCAAAACTAAGAGTGTTTGAATGGAAAATGGGCATCAATCTATTGAGATACCAAGTCACAAGGCCTAAGGGCATAAGTCAATCTCTTACTATTGAGGAATGGGAGAAGACATTCCAAAAACTTACTCCTGGGGGAATTCTGCACCATTTCACATGTGGAGAATTTATGTCCCCCGCAGATTTCTTTGCTTCCCCACAGAAAGATGACTTTTTGACAGGGAATCCACAAAAGCAGTCATGCGACCCTCCCCAGCAGTATGTTTCAGTTGCTGAGGCAGCCGGTAGAGAGGTAAATCACTGTGGGGCAGGAGGCGGGACTGGGGAACACCCAGCTGGTGGCTCCTATCCTGCGTTGGGCTCAGCTGCTAGTCACAGCTGGGCAGGACAGGACCTCTTCATCCCCTGCACAGCATCTGGGGCTGGGTGAGGCCCACCCCCTCAGATTTCTCCCCTGGCTGCAAAAATCACTGCAAACTCCCCGTGCTCCCAGCTTACTGCACCCATCGCTCCTCAGCTGCAGGGGGAGGGATCCCTGACAGAGAGCTGTTCCCCCATCCGCCCAACCCCTGTGCATCCAGACCCCCTCATACCCAGTACCTCCCACCAAGCCTCACCGCCTCTGCACTCAGAACCCCCCTGATGAGCCCCCTCCCCCTGCACCTGGACCACCCTGACAAGCCACCCACACCCAGATGACCACTTCACCGAGCCCCAACCAGCTGCACCTAGATCCCCACTCCCCCAGCATCTGGACCCCTACCCACTGAGCTCTATCTCCCCACACCCAGACACCCCCCCACACTGAGCCCCAACCACCTTCACCTGGACCCCCCGTCAGAGTCCCATTACAATTGCACCCAGAACCCCCAACAAGCACTTGTGTGTGCAGATCCCCCCCGCACCCAGATCCCCCACTAAGCCGCCCACACTCAGATTGCCCCACACAAAACCCTTTCAACCCACATCTGCAGAATTTTAAAATATTGTGCATAGAATTTTCAATTTTCTTGGCGCAGAGTGCCCTCAGGAGTAATAACTGCCTACTGCTGACTTTCTTACATCTTCATCTAAAACAGCTGACAGCCCACTGGGCTAGATGGATTATTCCACTGACCCACTCAGGTAATTCCTGTATTCCTATCCCAAATCAAAAGACTCAACATGCTGAATTTACTACTAGCCTTTCTCCACCCTCTAGTTTGCTCACACTGTAAAATAAATACTCTGTGCTAAAAATGAGATATAGCGCACTCAGGTTAGATTTACGGCACCTGGGAGAATTTTAACTCAGAGATTCTTGGCTTTTGCAAGTTTAAAGCACCAACCCTAATGCTGCATTAAATTACATTTTATTTGCAGTTAATCTTGTACTTGCTCACTGGCCACTCAGTGATACAAACCTGTATAAGCTTTCGAGCAGTTTCAATAAATCTAGAGCAGGTTTTCACAGGCGCATGGTAAAAACCCTGGAATTTTTCCTACACTTGCAACTAAGCACTGATGCAGCTATACCGTGATTGACAACTGCTAGTAGAGACAAGCCTGGGATGCACAATTAATTAGTGTTAGCAAAGCACTTTGAGAGCACACAACAAGAGGTGAAGCGGAGGTATTATCATTCACCCTCTTTGGAATGATGGAAAGCCTAGTTAAGTGAATGCCTCCACTGAGAGACAGTAGATGGAGCAATGAAGGAGAGTGAAAAATGATTACAAGCTGAAATGAAGCAATTGATTTCAAAGAGACAAGCAAGCAACAGAAGGATGGAAAGAATGTACTTTCTGAAATGCATGAGCAGACAGTGCGCACACACACATACACACACACACACAAACCCACAGCTACTACCTCCAGCTTCATGTTTCTACAATTTTTTGGGGCATTTGGCTCCTGTCCTTGAAGTGGGTACAGGAGCTGTGATCAAAGCCATGTAATTCTGAGCTTTTTCATGAGTCAACAGAACAGAGAAGCATCCAATAATCAAATTTAAAATTACAGTTCTGTCACAGCAGAGAGAAGCCACCCTTAAAATCAAAAAGCACATGCAACAGAACAAGGAAATGTCTAGAGTCCCTATTCTGATGGGAAGAGTCTTTTTTGTTTGAGCACCTTTTATTTAGTATGCGGCAGCAGCTTCCCTGCCACAGAGTGACACAGTCACCGTGTTTTGGAATCCTGCTTTCTCAAGCGAGCACAGAGAATCCAGCATTTCAATCTCCCCAAGATCAAAGCTATGCAGATCAGTTTCCTTCTATCCCTCCATAACACAGGTTACACATCTAAATGAAATAAGGGCTCTTCTAACAAGGAAAAGAGATAGAAAGGGAGGGAAAAAAGAGCATACAAGGAAGGCAGCCTGAAAGAGTTATCCTGCCTTACCCCCAGCATAAAAAAGAATTACAAAGCAACTAAGTGTTGTCAGCTCTCACAATTTTAATGCTAGTCCTGCAATTTCGTTTTTCTGAAAGCCCCAGCTCCTGGATTCATGTGATTGTGAGAATCTCAGCTTTCTTTTAATTAACCAAAAAGAAAATGTTTCCGGCCCTCATGGTTGCAAAGCAAGGCTTGAAAATGCAGTCCCTATCAGCACAAAGACGAGCAGACAAAGAAAAAGCTTAACAGTCATCATTTTTAAGAGCTCATGATTTTTAACTCTCTTGTGATTTGGGAGGGATAGGGGGAGTCTGACATGATTTTTAAACACTTGGGGCTGGCAGTAGGGGGAGACCAAGGGAATTTAGAATACAGTGCAGAATCCGGAGCCATTCTCCTGAAACTGCCACCTGCTAATATATTTTGATGATTCAGCCTTTACAGGACTGAGTAACATGAACACAGACAAGCAAGACCAGCTGTAGCAGATTTAATCGAAAAGGTGCCCAGATGTTACTGTGATGGGCGGCATCTGCAATAATCAAACAGCAATAAAAACAAAACGGCCATTCCAAAATCCTTGATGTGGTGCCAAGTGGGCTATCCCACTCATCCAGCCGAGGAAATGACATCATCAGGAACAGCCCACTGCAAGTGACAAGGTGGGTGAGGTAGTATCTTTTATTGGACCAACATCTGCTGATGGAAGGGACAAGTTTTTGAGCTTCACAGAGCTTTTCCTTAGGTCTGGACAAGGTAACCAGGTGTCTAAGCTAAAGAAAAGGTCGGACAGATTGTTAAGCACAAGAGGGTTGCACGGAAGGTATGACAGACGCTCTGGTTACTTTCCCCAGAGCGGAAGAAGAGTTCGGTGAAGTTTGACAGCTTGTTCTTTCCACCAACAGAAGCTGGTCCAATAAAAGATATCGCCTCATTCATCTCATCTCTATGACCTCCGGGGACCAACACGGCTACACCCACGCTGCAACTGAAAGCAGACAAGGTGCTTACCTGGAATGTTATGTATTGTTACAGCTAGAATGAGCAGCATAATTCGCCTCCAACTGCTACTTCCTGGGGTCAACGTGCTGTCTCCAGAAGTCTGAGATGCAGATGGGACTTCTGATTGGCTGGCTCCCGCGCCCTTCCGCCTCTGATAGGGCTCCCCGTTTTCACCTCTGTCTGAGGGAAAAAAAGAAATTGACTCCAGATCAGTTTAGAAGGAAGCAAGCTCATGCTGAGAACCATTTGGTCCACCCACAACCAAAAAGCCAGCAGGAAAGATGCTGATCAAACCACAGCATGGAGAAAGTCAAGCCTCCCTCAGCGTTCCATTTTGGTTTCTGTTATTTATAGTTCCACTGCAGCTGTAAGGTTGACAAGTGCTAGTGCAGACCGTGCTAGTATAGACAAGCCTGCATTAAAGCCACCATGCCGTCTAGACGTGCTCTGAGCAGACAATGTGGTAGTTAAAACTGATAGGCCTATAAGGCAGCAATGTCCAGACACCTTCAAACAAGAGGCAGGGTGGCAGTGATCTGGGGACCTTCCTGTGCTACAGGTACAGGGAAGGGTGGGAATTACAGGGTGAGACGTTATAAGATTAAAATAGGCCCATGTAGATCATTGTTGCTACCACTGTTACATAATTGCAACAAATCTTGTACAAAGTATGTCATGTAAGAATCAATGGAAAAGTTATAATTTGCTGAATATGATTATCCTAGTTGTATGCACGCATCATTTTTGCATCTGAAGTTATGAATATTGAGTATGCACCTGTATTTCAAAGGTGTTTGCTCCTGGGGTAACACCCACAAGGTATTTTGCCAGCACATTGTGAAGGAACTACTCAAGTTAAAAACACAAGTCACAACGAACCATGGAAGAAGCCTATTCACACCTGATGGACCTTCCTGAGGATGTTCTAGTTAGAATATGGGTAATGGCCCCTGCTATGACTCATCGAAGCATGCAAGGACATGTGAGTAGACCATGTGATGCTAAACTCCATCTTGTGTGCCAGTGCTTTCCCCCAAAATATGCTGACTCTGAGGGCTTTGTTTGGACAATGAAGTTTCCCTCCACATGACAGAAGCTATAAAAGGCCCTGGGAATATCTCCATTTGTCCTTTTTCCTGCTCTGATCTCTGGACTATGTTCTTATATTAATGGAAGCATTCTAGCCAAGGGACTGAGGACCTTCCAGTTATTTGGGAGCAACCAGAGACTTAATCAGTTAGCAGTTCATGTCATCACTGCTTTAAACCTGACCCAAGAACTTTGCAATTATTGTATGTATTTGATTCCTTTAACCAATTTTAACTCTCACCTCTTTCTTTTTATAAATAAACCTTTAGATACCAAAGGACTGGCTGTAAGCATGTATTTGGGTAATATCTAAAATATTCATTAACTTGGTGAGGAATGTGTCCAGTCCTTTGGGATTGGTAGAACTTTTTATATGATGAACAAGATTTTCAGGAATCCTCATCCTATTTGACTTGGCTGTCTCGGTGGAAGCTAGAGTGACCAGAAGTCCCAATTTTATAGGGATAGTCCCGATATTTGAGGCTTTTTCCTATATAGAAGCCTATTACCCCCCCGCCATACTTCCATCCTGATTTTTCACACTTGCTGTCTGGTCACCCTAGGAAGCCCAAGGCTGAGTTGCTTTAAAGGAACTGTGTTTTGGCTTCTGGGTAACCAATATGATCTTACAGAAGCTGTTTTGAGGCTAGCTTGATGAATCTACATATTGAAATAACCATCAGTTTCGGGGATTGTCTGCCTCATTCTTTGCAGTTTGCCCTGATTGAGTAATTTCAGCGTGGATCCCCAGGACCCCAGTCACACAGGGTCTCAAAAAGAACCAGCCCATTTCCATCCCTCACGCACAAGACCTGCCTCCTGGGAATCACAGAATCACAGGACTGGAAGGGACCTTGAGAGGCCATCTAGTCCAGTCCCCTGCACACATGGCAGGCCTAAGTATTATCTAGACCATCCCTGACCGGTGTTTGTCCAACTTGCTCTTAAAAATCCCCAATGATGGAGATTCCATAACCTCCCTAAGCAATTTATTCCAGTGCTTAACCACCCTGACAGTTAGGAAGTTTTTCCTAATGTCCAACCTAAACCGCCCTTTCTGCAATTGAAGCCCAATGCTTCTTGTCCTATCCTCCAGGGTTATCCTCCTTGTAACAACCTTTTATGTACTTGAAAACTGTTATGTCTCCTCTCAGTCTTCTCTGTTCCATCTGTTGCTGAAGGAAGGCACCGTTATATTCAGTTATGTTTTCATTCTCAGGTAGGGCGACCAGACGTCCAGATTTTATAGGGAGAGTCCCGATAGTTGAGACTTTTTCTTATATAGAAGCCTTTCACCGCCTCACCCCGAGTCCCAATTTTTCACACTTGCTGTCTGGTCACCCTATTCCCAGGTTTGGACCATGTCATTACCTATAGTCAGTGGCTGCTCTTGGCCACTTTCAAAAGACTTGCCTCATTCTCATCTGCTAGCATGTTTCCTGCTAAGCCAAGACTCTCCCCAACTCAGGTTCCCAGCAGGACATTAACTGGCATCAGGCTCTATTTTGGGCAGCATTTTTAAAGGCACGTCAGTAAAATCCAAGCATCAGGGCAGTGAAAGGACAGAACGAGCAATGGCCTGCACTATAATCAAGACCACTCAGAGCGAGTCTCTCTTTGTTCATCTTTAGTTTGAAAAGGCAAGAAGCAGCCAAGAAATTACATAGGCAGAAATTCCTGAACCTCACACAGGCAACAGCTGCTGCTTTGCACTAAAAAAGATTTGACATTTTAGATGCACTTAACTCTCCCCCTCCCCCGACTCCCCCCCACCTCAGAATTTTAATGGCAAACAAACAAGTGCAAGAAGTCATCTGGAATTGTTTTGATTGAATGTCAATTGCTTTCCATTCCATTTCTAGGCAGGCTAATGCTCAACTATCGTGTTATACATTGCAAAGCATGTATTTTCAATGCCAATTAAGAATCTTTGCATAAAAGTGCTCATGCAAATTGACCCCCAAGGTCACCAGAGGAAAGAAGGTGCATGTGTTGTCATTTTATAATTCACCTCATGGCATCTATAATAGAGGGGGGAAAAAGAAAAGCACTTAAAAGCATTCTGAGGAGATGCTCAACAGCAACAAAAAAACACTGTTGGGGTTAAATTTTCAACACCAAAGAATCAGCACATTTTAGTGATCAGAAAAATGACAGGAAAGCTGAAAACAAAGAAATCAAAAGCCATGTGACCAGCCAATTCTTCATGGATGTCAGCAGGGCAACCACTACAAAGTATCATGCTCCTGGGGTGTATCTGACTGATGGGACCCAGCTCAGCAAAGTAGTCTGCTCACAGATACTTGCGCTCCTCTTTTAAAGCAACTTCTGCAGCCATGCTGGCTGTCACAACACTAGCAAATAATATACAGGACCAGACAGCCGGTCAGCCCAAAACTCGAGCCAAACCGACAGTCTGTGCTAACACATTTGCTTGCAGGATTTCATTCCAGTCCCCAAGGATAAAGAGAACATCATTTGTCAGCGGGAAAGGAAAGCCAGTGAGTGATGCAGGCCTGATAGCGGGGATTAAAAACCCTAGAGTGGCTTTTTTGATGTACAGCCAGTACCCGGGCTTAGTTTGTAGCTCTCGCTTGTGCTTTTCAATAAGTTAGTCCTTGGGCAATGGAGCATTCTACTCACCCAGTCAAAATCGTGGACTGCACAGAACTTGAACAGTGGCATAGGTGACCACAAACAGGCATGAGAGGGAGGGCCCATTCTGCCCCATCTTCTGACCAGCTAAATAATCAGCAGGCATTACAATAAACTGAATGTAGTTGAAGGCTCCAAATGCGAATGGAATCCTCTGAACCTTCACCCAGACCTGTAATGCCTGCAAGTACATCACTTAATTGCAGAATGGGAATGGTTCAGTTATTATCTATCTCCCAGCCACGACAGCCTTGTGTCCCATAGAGTATTTTCCCGTACTTTGCCCAGCCTAATTCCAAAATTTCCAAGCTCTGGGGCTCTCTGTCTCCCATGGGAGACCATTTCATAGCCCAACAGATCTGCCAGGAAAATTTTCAGCCCAAACGTCCCCTCTCTATTTCATTGAATTCTTCCCTCCTTATACACCACTGTGCATCAGGTTTATCCTTTTCAGGTAGGGCCCCTCTTTGGTCTCCTGTCTTCTACCACCATTCAAGATGTTCAACGCCACGGGTCATCGCCAGGGCACAGGGGATAAACAGCCCTTCAGAGCAGATGGCAGAAAGAGCAAGCACCACGTGTATGGAGAGTGTGCTGAAGCTTTCTAGGGCTGCACTTTAACAGGTGCTAATGGTGTGGACAGTGTGCCAGAGAAGGGAATACAGCAGGAGTATCAGGGAGTTTGGGCAGAGGAAGGACCAGTGGGAATATCAAGCCCTGTAGCTGAAGATGAAGACATGCTAGACGGTGCTCTCCTGGGCTGCAGCTGATGTTCAGAGAAGCAGTGCAGGCTCTTTTCTCGCTGATGAGCATTTAGCTCTTTAGGGGTCTTTGATGTTCTCTATTTTTAAGACTGAGCTGCACAAGAGCTGATGCGCACACTCTGCAGAGAGATGAGGGAGCTCAACTTTGGCTTTTAAGAGACAGTGTGTCTGGCTTCCTAAAATAAACCAGTCTCTGATCTTCCGCACGTCGATAAAATTGGGACTGTCCCGCTCTTTAGCCCTTTGTCCCACGTCCCGACTGGGGTACGATGGGGACACCATTTGTCCCAATATTAAGGTGAGGAGGCAGGTGTGGGGGGAAGTGAGCAGGGTGAGTAGGCGAAAGGGGAGTCGAGCAGCAGGCAGACAGGTGGGAGGGAGGTGAGCGGATGGCGAGGAGGAGAGCGGCAGTTGGGCAGAGCGGGGGTGGGGGGCACCAGACGAATGGCGAGGAGACTAGCGGGGAGGTAAACAAAAGGCAGACAGGCAGAGGAGGAGAGTGGGGAAGCTATCTGCTCCCATAAAAACACCCCCAGAGGGGCACTGGATTACACTCAACCCAATGAAGATGCAGCTTGGAAAGATGTGATGAAAAATATTGGGATTGCTGGATGCAGGGAGCAAAAAATGGGGAGAACTACATGGAGAGGAAGAAATTGAAAACCTCACACAAAATGAATATTGTATTGGGCAGAACCCAACCATCAGGTGCTACACCTAGCAGGAAAGGAAACAGAGCCACTGACACACCCTGATGCTAAGGACTTGTCTACCCTACAGATTTTTGTATCAGTGTAGCTTCAGTCGTACAAATGCCTACTGTAGATGTGTTGCACTGGCGCAAAAGGGCCAATTGCTCTGACGAAGCTTAAACCCAGGATACCCTGGAGTTTACACTGGGGCAAACACATTGGTGCAAATACAACAGTGAAGAAAATTCCATGAAAAGACAAGATAAGAAGTGGTGCTCAGAAATCTGTCTTTGATACTTCTACTGCCCCAATGAATGCAGGATCTGAGCACCTTGTTATCTTTATGTATTTACCCTCCGAATGCTCCTGCGAGGCAGCATTGAGCGATTTGCCCCATTGTACAGGTGGAGAACAGCAATACTGATGATTTTTATGGAAAGCTCTCTTTCCTATAACTAGGTTGGGGAGGGGTAATGAATGCCCCCATGTAAAAACAAACCTGAGGAAATTCCTGAAATGACAAAGCAGGCGTGGGAGTAGGAATTACTCTCTGTCAAAAAACAATGCTATGTAGTAAGAGAAAAGCCATGTAGCTGAGCTTTAGAGAACAGCACTTAAATTCAAGTGACAAAGTTATTTACACCCTTGTAGAATTTGTTTTCTTTAAAAGTAATAATAAAACACCTGAAAAAGCACCTGATAGCAGCAGCAAGAGCAGAAGAAAGGGAAAATGGAGTTTGACATGCAATTTTGCAATACTCGTTTGCTGCAGTGTGGCCTCAAAAGCTGAAGGAAGAGGAGATTTTATGTTAGTTGCTAGAGAATTTTTTATTGAAAATTTGATGATTTTGGGGGCCAGATCCTCAGCTGATTGTAAGTCAGCTTGGCTGCACTCAGTGGAGCGCTACAGATGTACACTGGCTGACGTTCTGGACTTTTGCCCGCCTTTTCTATATAGGCTGGTTCTAAGATATCAGTTGTGGTTGTGCCTCCAGTATTCTTCCTTTGCAAACATTCTCCTGTGAGCTCAGACATGTTGCACGATGGTTCACCCATTTGACCTACAGAGAAATTCCTGAAACTCAATGGGGGGGTGGGAGGGTAGGTGACCAATTTTCTCAGACGTCTTTGAAAATTCCAGCCGTGCTTTCTCCCCGCTACGGGTCAGTTTGGAAAACGGGCATAACATCCCTGTGCTGCCAATATTGTGGGGATTCACCCGTTAATGCTTTGAGATCTTGGATGCTCAGCAAGAGAATACCGTCATCCAATACAACTTCTTCCCCTCTGATCTCTCACCTACAATTCAACAACTCATCCAGCCACTGCACTGGGCCTTTTCTAGCACACAGATTTTCCTCGTTGGCCAAGGTGAGAGATTCCCATCATCTCACATAAAAGATGCAAATATCGGCTGGGGAGCAGAACACCTCTACAAATATTCAAAAGACAATCTGTGGCCTAAGGATTTGGATTCAAAGCAACTACGTGGTGCCCAGACGTGTTAGCAGGCTCATCAAGCAGATAGTGGGCTCAACTTTCCACCAATGCTCATGTTTCTCAAGCAGTTTAACCTTCTCAGATGTCCAGGTTGTACAGCTGTTGGGCCACTGATTGGGTAGCAAGCTAGTTTCCAAAGTCTAATTACGTGGGTAGAAGGGCTGGTTTAGTTTTAACCTCACCCCTCATCCGTTTTACCTTATTATGTGATTCCTTTTATAGTAACAGAATCAGATTATGCAAAGGCTACAAATAAGCATAACTGCAACACAGCGCATTAGTGTTGCTTGGGGCATGCGATAAAGTGTATCTATAGCAACCCTTATGGATTTTCCTTTCTGCATGAGTGTACGATAAATGCAGACTCCAATATCACTGTTGCTACCTTTTTTAAACCAGATCAAAAGACACTAAAACACACACACTCACACACACACACACCCCCCTAACTTGTAATGACGTAATGTTACCTGGGCTGCTCTTTCATCTCTTATATAATCATTTAATCTAATATTGTGTATTGATAGGTGCTACTGAATACCGAGAAAGGAAGAGCGTGAGGATTGCATCACTAACTGTTCATGGATACCATTTTTTATTTTTAAAAACTTCAAGGTGCAACTTGCCCTTAGGATTTCGGATCTTTGGACACTGATTAAAATGTACAATAAGCCAGGAGGCTGAACACAGGACTGGGAGCCCAATAGCTCTGCCTCAGTTTCCCCCATCTCTAAAGTAGCGATGGTCGTTATGTCCTGGGGTACAGGGAAGGTTAATCATTGCTTGCAGACACATGAGCATAACCTATTAATATGCCTGATAAAGGACTTAGGAGCACATTCCATTGACTTATTCCACAGATCCCACAGTACATTACACAGATGGAAAACTATCATTCATTATCCCCATATTACAAAAGGGAAAATGAGGTACACACAGGCTAAAGGATTTGCCCAAGGGCATGTGGTAAGTCAGTGGTAGTGCTGGCAAGAGAACCCAAGCCTGCAGATACTCAGCCTGGTGTCCTAACTCATTCAGAGTTATTAGGCCCGAAGGGACCACTGTGGTCATCTAGTTCAACCTCCTGTATGACACGGGCCAGAGAACCTCACCCAGTAATCACCGCATTGAGCTTACAACTTCAGTTTGAGCTAGAGAATTAAAACCACAGTCTCAGAGCCTGGGTCAGCTGGCTCAGGCTACAGGGCTAAAACCAGCAGTATAGATGTTCAGGCTCAGGCCACCCCATGAGAAGGGAGGGTCTGAGGGCATGTCGACATTGCAGTTAAAAACCCCTGGCTGGCCCCTGCCAGCTGCCTCAGGCTAAGGGGCTGTTTAATCGCAGTGTAGATGTCTGGGCTAAGCTGGCGCATGGGCACCAGGGCCCTGCGAGGTCGGAAGGCTCCAGAACCCAGCCTCCAGCCTGAGCGTGAATGTCTACACTGCAGTGTGCCTTAGCCAGAGACAGCTGGCACGGGCCAGGTCCTGGCATCTAATCACAGTGTGGACACACACTCAGAGTCCAGGCTCCAGCCAGAACATCTAACGCTGCAATTTTACAGCCCCGCAGCCCAAGCCTGCAAGCCCGCCACGGCCACTCTCTTGGCCTTTTGTTGCTGTGTAGCCATGATCCCAGTCTCGTGCAGTCTTCAAATGATGGAGATTCCCCAGTGTTCCCAAGTAAATTGTCCCAGCGGTTCATCATCCTCACTCTGCCTTATTTCTCCTCTGAATTCCTCTCTTTCAGCTTCCGCTCACTGCATCTTCCTGGGGTTTTTTTCTGCTAGATTAAAGAACTAGCTCCTCTCAGAAATCTCTTCCCCATTCGGCACTTGTAGACCATCATCAAGTCACCTCTTAACCTCCCTTTGAATACTAAACAGAATGAGATCCTTACGTCTCTCAGTACGAGGCACGTCTTCTATACCTGGCAGCTCTTTTCTGAGCCCTGTCCAAGTTTTCCACAGCCTTTCTGAAGTGTGGACACCAGCACTGGGCACAGGATATCCAGCAATCACTTCACTAATGCGGAGTCAGTAGTGTAGTAAGAGGAGGCCCTGAAACATGAACCCTTGTATCAGAGGCCCGGTACGAGGCCTAAGGCCTGAACTAAAGGAATGGTCAAGGCTTGGCGAACATAAAGCAAAGTTAAGCTGTGAGCCAGAGGCAAGAAGAAGGCTGATGTTGCAATTATGCAGATGCCTAACAGGTACTAAGCACTAGTACGATAGACATGTGCCAGGACGGTACCAGAACAGTCCGCAACTACCACATTCCACACAGATAACAAGGAACAGGTTGAGTCATCCTGAAGACAGGGTCAAAAGGATAATATGATGGATAGAGGTATTTTGTTCGAATCAACATGTACCAGGTGAGAGGCAGCCCCCTAACACGTAAAGGGATTGCCCCTCTATACGTCAGGAGTGACGTGTAGCTTGTTTGTACCCTTGAGGAGCTGTTTTTGTCTGGCCTAGGGGGCAGTGAAGAATCCCGCCACTGACTGAGCCAGTGCATTGTTGGGGGGCACATATTCGTAGTACGTCCTGTAGAGTCTGCGGGAAACTATTACTGTGCTCCGTGCTTACCAGGTGCCTTCCGACCTTATCAGAGTCTGTGGTCTTTGGGGGTTCTCTGGGGGTCAGCTGTGTCAGTGATCTACGCAGAGCCAGGGCAGCACACAGAGGGAACACATGCACACAGCCAACTGGTATCAACATTGAACAGAGCAGAGCAGCACACCAGTGACGTCTGACAACAAAGACCAGCTCATCACACCATCCCACCTCCTCCTCTGGCAGAAAGTTAGGAAGCAAAGAATATAAAGGAATAGGATAAAATCCTTGATGAGCTTTGATACCCTGTGTCCTCCTGTCTGAAGCCCAGTTATAATGTCCAGTTACAGGGCCAGGATGAGGCGCACACACACAAAAATCAAGGTGCATCTGCTACCCAATATTCTTCCTGGAGTATCTGACCCAATCAAAGAAACTGCATCAATTCACAGCCCCATAGCATAAAGACAGCTTTATCTCAGTAAGCTCCCTCATCAGCATCACCATTATGGGATCGTCCTCAAGTCGGCTTCCTTGCCACACACACCCAATCAATGCAGGAAAAGAGGGAAATCATTTCTACGAGATGGGTGAGAAAATGCCTCCCCTGATCAGCGGTATTCAAGGAATGGAAATGTTAGCCAGCCAATCAGCAGGCATTTGTTGTGTCCAAGGCCTTCCATCTGCTGTGTGGGGCTGGATCGTTTGGCTGAATGTGCTGCAACTCCCCTTCCGATGTTTCTTCCTGTACGTCCAACCATCAGCTGCTGGAGCACAGGGACACACACAAGATGTGTCTACACAGCAGTTGGGAAGCATGACTGCAGCACACTCAGACCAACCTGGCTTTGATCAAAACTAACACAGGCTAACCCCATCCACCGAGGACTCAGCTGAGTACATACTTGGGGGGCTGCCACAGCTTCACTACTAACGCTACTCAAGCTAGCTTTGCTCTGGGTAGGTCAAGGGCACGTCTATCCATGCTGCAGTCATCCATCCCGATTGCAATACAGACAACGCGGAGAACAGTGCTGCACTCACTGTGACCAAACTCCCGTCAACTTGAACAGAGGACAGAGAGGCCCCACGCCGCCCTGCTCCTGGCCCTCGCTAGAGGTGTCAGGCAGACCCTCGTGGAGAACGGTGAACCCTGCCAAGGGGTGGGCTAACTCTGCCAACACTCAGGGACTCAGCTCACAGGGCATGTTTGAAAAGGAAGATGGCATTTTAATATGGTTACTAGTTAAATAAAGGTGAAGATAAAAAGCACTGGTACCTCCCGAGCCAGCTACATACCCCCGCCCCCCCCCAAAATACACAGAAGCCCAGTTGCAGGGGTGTTCTGGGGGCAGGAGAGCCATGGTTTGGACATCCTGGCTGCCAGGGTGCAAACTAGCCCAAGCTCATCTGCACTGAAGGCCAAATCAGCCTCCAGCCGCAGCCCCTCGGCCCCAGTACTGAATCAGGCCCTGTCTCTCTAGCTGACAGGCAGTGCTGCCGAGCACCACCACACAGAGCATCCTTAGTACATAGCCAGACAAAGCCCGACTGCTGGATGCGCTCCTGTCAGTCATGTCCCATTTTAAAAGGCTGGCTTCCCGCCACAGGGCAGTCGCAGCCTGACAGCTGCTTATCGCTGGAAAATGAATCCAGCTCCCTGTAACAGCACTTCTGCGAGAGCAGCCCAGCCCGCAAAACAGAGAGCAATCAACACCCGTTAATGCTACTTAACAGAGCCCTGTTAGGCTTCCGCCAGCCAAAGCTGCTTGTGCTCCATGAGGTGCCACCTTCTGTTTATCAGCCATCTTGGGGATACTTGCATGCAGCCCACTATGCAACACTGGGCGCTCCACAGAGAGTACATGGGTCCATCCTCAGGCGGCCAGACCAAGTGCCAGCACTAAGGGACACAAAAAGCAGGAACGAGGGGTTTGCTTGGCATGCTCGGGGATCCAGACATTCCCACAGTAAGTGTTCCATAGCTAACCTGAGCGACAACTAGCCCTGCATGGCACTGGGGACATCTGACCATAACCCAGGGGCTTTGGCCTGCATTTGCTTTTCCCCTTGGAATCTCTGGTCACCTCCATTTTATAAATGGGGAAACTGCAGCACACAGAGTGAAGGGACTTGCACTTGCCCACGCTCACAGTCACACAGCCAGCCGTTGACAGAGCTGGGAATAGAACCCAGGTCTCCCGAGTTGCAGTCCTTTGCTTCGGCCAGCAGAGCAGCCTTCCTATTTCTGGAGCCCCCATGCTGCTGCTTCTCTTTTGGCAGTGAAAAGAGCTGAAAAATTACCTGCATTGCCAAAACATGACTTTCAAAGCAAAAAAATACTAAGTCAACAACTTTGCTTTGACGCCTGTTCTGTTCAAGAGCGAGTTAATCTCTTTTTCTTTCATTCCAGTCTCCCCTTCAGCTATTTTTCATATGCTATTGCTTTTGGAGCTGCAGTTCTGCCCAAATTAGCATCTAAGAGGAGACAGCTCTGAGAGCATCAGACATCCAAAAAGCCGCCACTCCCTCTTCTCTCCCCTGCAACCATTCAATGAAAGCCCCAGGAGAAGAGAAGAGACAGTTTATGTTACAGCTCAATCCGGCTGCCAAAACTGATAAGTCCACGGGAAAAGAACAGTTTGTAACTCAAGCACCTAAATCCTTTTTACCTTCTTGTGTTTGTTTGGCGTTTCTAAGTCGTACAATTTCTTATTCCCCCATTGCCACCCCATATGTTGTGGATTTCATAATGAGACACCAAAAAGTTCACTGGGTCTCCCTGAATGCCAGATATGACAGCAATGGGCACCCCAGAAATGGCTACAAATAAAATGAAAATAAAGTCAAGAGAAGAGGGGAAAGATTGGGAAATATTCGGGACCAAGCTTTCATGCTGTGCTTGGCCCAACACCCATAGCCACCTTTCAGCTCCCCCGAGCCTAGGGTCAACTCAACTGGGGCAGCCAAATACACCAGCTTACACCAGCTAACATGCCCTGCTGCCCTGGTCACAACCTGCACTGACCTCCGCACCTGGGGAGATGAGGAAAGAGCTTAAGGCTGGCAGTCCTATGCCACCCAGGCACTCCCCTGCACCAGAGGAGCTCCCAGCTTTAACATCCCCTTTATGGCAACAAAATGGCGTAAAATAGACAGAGCCTGGGGCCAGAGAACTGGGTTTTTGTTTTAGGCCATAATTATCCACATCTGTCAGAGCCACACAGATTCTGTTGCCGATCTGGGACCATAATGTAACACTGCAGAGCAGAAACAGCAGCAGTGAAAGGGGGCAGAGGTGTTTGATCCTGGGTTTATTTTTTAATTTTAAAAAGTTTTTTTCAGTGAACTTGTCAAGGCTTCGGACCCAGCCTTGATTCTCCCTCTTTGCAGGAGACTTCTCTAGGGAAAAGGTGTGTTTAGACTCTGTTACCTAACAACTGGGGAAATTCTAATGAAGACAAGACAGCCTGTTCACACGCACTAACAGGTTGAGATAACCCCCTGGCTCCTCCTTAGTCTTCTACCTCAACCTGGTCACACGTGTGAAAACTACAGACGGCCTTGTCTTCACCAGCGTTTTCCCTGGTGTTCATTACCACAGGCTCACTAACCTAGCATAAGCACACCTCTTTTTCCCAAGTGAACACATGGCCTCTGGGCCACAAGGAACATGGGGAGAAAAATCAATACATGGGTGAGCTTGTGTTACCATCTCACATGCCGCAACACTCACAACTGCTCCCCCAAGGATAGCAGGGCATGAAGGATCCGGGTCAGAATTTCCCAGCCTTGCCTTCTTGCCAATTTAAAAATCAGAAAAAAAAAAAAAAAATTGACACTTTTTTTCAGCGTGTCTTCAATTTTCTATGGTTTAAAGCAGTGTCCCGGGAGCAAAGAGCAACAGACTCCTGCCTCGCATTCCCTTTCTCCATTTTCAAGCCCAGAGGATACCAAGCCGGCCCACTGATGCAGTTCAAGGGCAATTACGTGCCATTTTGTTTTGATTTGCTTTCCCCTTCTCCCTACCCTCCCTTCCTTCGAGTACCTACAAGAGCATAAATCAGCCATCATCATTGTGCATAAAAGGACACTGAAGAGAGGCCATGCTCCATAAATATGGGTAAAAGGGAAAACTGCTTATTTAAGAACAGAGGCCTTTCCATCAGAACACACCACACTATGCACCAACAAAATGTTTACTCACATCTCAGACATTTTTATTACTTTATTTTCTTTTGCCCTATTGTGTCCCACATTAACCAGAACAGAATTCAGACTATTTAAGACATTGTCTGGCCAAACTTTCCTTTCCCACCAAGCCATCCTGCTGTCTCCTGGGTTCTGCCAGGTCCCAATTATCCACATTGATTTGGTGTGTCCCAAATAGGATCAAATAACTACACTTCTATGATTGTTTTAAGGAGAGGAAGAGAGCATGGCTACCATATGCAAAGCATGGGTGCACGTTTATCTTAACCCAACACAGCACTAGAGATTAGCAGGGGATTTCTGGGATCAGAAACATATTTTGGCTACCGAAGTCCATGAGAGCTACTTGTTGCCCAACATTTGTGAAAAATGAGGATGTGAAGAGTCTCAATTCTGGGGTGCCCCAAATCTCTAGTTGCTTTGGAAAAAGCTTTGGCCTATATGCAGTTTAGCAGAAATTATTTTTTTGCAGCCCATCAGACAGCTAATAAACAGCTCATCCTCTCCCCAAGGTGGTATGCAACAGAGATTGGAGGAAACCAACTTTTGCAACAGAAATCAGAAGCTGGAGCCTGCTTGTCACTAGGGGTGCAAGGTTAGACATTCACATCAAACTCAATTAGCCTCTCGCAATGGCTTCAAGCAGAGTTTAAAGAGAAACCACAGAGATATTATAGTTGCTATTTTTAAACTGCAAGTTGGCCTTGAGGAACGGCGCCTTGGGCTAATATCAGCTGCCTGTTAATAACCCTAAAGCTTGGAATGTGACCCCGGTTTTCTATTCCAACCATCAACAGGAGTCTTGGCCTTCTTCATGCATAGGGATAAATGCACTGAGCACTAATGCATAGCACAAGGAAAGAAGAATCAGGACTCCGGGGTTCTAACCTCTTTGTGCCTCTGTTTCCCCATCTGAGTTTAAGGTTACCTAACTCACAAGCATGATAAGACTTAATATTTGCAAGCAGTTTTGAGATCCTCAGATGAAGTGTGAAGCTTTTTGGGCTCTGGAACTCCCACTGGCAAATACCCATCTCCATTACCCTTAAGACAGGCACAATCTTTCTAAAATTAAAACTCAACAGGCTGCCACCACTGTTGTGTAGTTATAAAGGTTACATCTCTACAACACACCGCAGCGAGCCTCCCAGCCCAATCAACAGACTCAGGTTTGCAGGACCCACACTAGCGCCCTAAAAACAGCCATAGACTCAGCACTTTGAAGTTGCAGCTGGGGCTCTGAAGCCCAACCCCTCTCTAGGCTTCGAAGCCTGAGCTCCAGCTCGGGCCACAATTTCAAAGCACTGTCTACACGGCTATTTGTAGAGCACTAGCACAATCCCTGCAAACCTGAGGTTGTCAACCCAGCAGGGAGACTGGTGGCTGCAGGCTGTGCGGATGTACCCAGAAAGCCAGAGCTTGGATCACCTGAAGTGCCAGGTTCTCCCTTTGTGTATTTAGGTGCCCATGAGCCTAGAAATACCAATGAAGAACCAGGGTGGGTGAGAGAGAGAAGCTTTCGAGCCACGTGGACCTGATGAAGAGCTCTGTGTAAACTTGAAGGCTGTCTCTCTCACCCACAGAAGCTGGTCCATTAAAAGACCATCTCGTCTCTTGACTATCCTGGGACCAACCCGGCTAGAACAACACTGCAAACAACAACGAAGAGGCAAGTCAGTATGAACGTTCCAGCACCCTGTATCAACACCCTGCCCAATGCTCAGTACTGACAAGCACGTGGATTTTAACATGAAGCCAGTTCCACAATGTTTCAGCATAAAGGTCTGTGCTCCCCTAAATATAAACAGCCACGTTTGACCCCACATTTTCCTGTACATCACTAAGGTCTGCAGTGGATACAACTACAAGCCAGCTCTGCTCAAGATAATTAAGTAGCCCAACTTCCATATAAGCAGATACCCCTAGTCATTCCTAGGCTACATAAACGAAGTCTGCAAATACACAGGTAACATTATCTAGCAATCTCAGGCAACCGTGTTTAAGGGTGAGCATTGACTGCAAGCTGCAGCCCAATCTCTTCCACATCTATTCACCACCAAGATGAATCTTGGTGGAGGAGGGATAGCTCAGTGGGTTGAGCATTGGCCTGCTAAACCCAGGATTGTGAGTTCAATCCTTATGGGGCCATTTAGGGAACTGGGGTAAAAATCTGTCTGGGGATTGGTCCTGCTTTGAGCAGGGGGTGGGACTAGATGACCCCCTGAGGTCCCTTCCAACCCTGATATTCTATGACTTTTTAGCTTTAATGTAAACCCAGAGAAGGTGAATTTGCTACAACATATGCAGCATGATTCCCTTTTGAAGTACAAAGCGCAACAGACTCATGAGATGTGGCATTAAGACTGTGTCCTTCTGAACATGGGAGCAAACTGCAGACACTGCAAAGTGCCACCCGTTTGGCTGAATACCTGCCTGCGGTGCTGCAAAAACTGAAGGTAAGGTTTTCCAGCTCCTCCAGGAAGCCCTCTTCTTCCCTTCACTCCCCATTTGGTACCAGCCCCAAGCAGAACCAACTAGTTCAACAAAACAAAACACCCGAAACAATGTGCAAAAACTGAACCATATGCATATGGGAGTGGGGCAGGGAACAGCAGATGCAACTCGACAGAAATCAACTCAGAACAAAATATTCAAGCCAAAAAAATAAAAATAAAAATACCACAACACACCACCACAATAGAGGAAACTTCCAACATCTTTCCAAAATACTTTGCAAAAAAATTTGTTCTGGCTCCAAGACTTCCTGACTGAGCCGCCTTCAGGGTTAGTACCTAGCAGCACAGCAGAATACTGGGTCCAAATGGCAGTCTCTGCCCCCCTGCCCAGTCAGGGTTTGGGATGCTGTGGATCCTACTCCTTTACTCTGCAACAGGCCCCTGCTTTGCAAATCAATAGCCTTTCCTGGCACGCAAGTCCTTTCCTATTCTATTCCACAGAGTTTCTTATACCATGCTCATCTATGCCCAGAATCTACGCACCTTCCAGTGGTGTCATAAGCAACATGTCTGGGAGGCAGCATTGCCTAGCGGCTAGAGGACTGGACTAGAACGTATGAGACCTGGGTTCTATTCCCAGCTCTGCCCCTTGCCTTCTTGATGACCCTGGACAAATCATTCCTTGCTCTGTGCCTCAGTTTCCCAACCAGTAAAAGAGGGGTGATGATGATGATCTCCCCTTGCATAACACTTTGAGATCTACTTTTTCGTTGAGTGTTACAAAAGGGTGATCACTGTGCATGATCAGGGCTCCTACAAAAGCAAAGGGGAGCAGGAAAAAAGTTATATTGGTTGCCGCGCATTGACAGCTGAGAAGCATGCATGCAGCTCCCCTGTTTGCAGGGTGGAAGGGTGTCCCAGATGTCAACTCTGATGCAATGGGGGGTTCGTACAATGTTCTCTCCTTAAGAATATACAACCCTTTTGCATATATGCACAGATACATTCACCATCTAAAACGTTTCCCACCCCCTAGATGGCAGCGTCCTCAGAGCGGTGGTGATGTCTTCTTCAAACCCAGAATATTGAAGTGAACACTCAAGCGCCTGTAAACAAATGAAGATAAATGTCATGAGCAACTTTTTCAAAAGTGCCTGCATAACATAGGAACTTAAGCCCCATGGTTGTGAAATTTTTACCCATTCCCTGTATAATGAAACTATTCCACTGCCTCATCTATTCAGACAGCAAGAGATACAAACACCCACAAAACACATCCTCAGCGATAAATTAGAAACCTCGCACAGAAAGCTTCAGATATTCCCATTATGATGACAATTACCAGCCTTCTCCCCGTTATCAAATTTCCATAAAAGATTCATTACATGCCTCTTGCTAATGAAAACGAATGCCCAGTCCAGCCTCTCAGCTGCACATTAGCCTGTCCCTTGCGAAGATGATTACTCATTCCAAGAACAGAGGTACATCGTAAATTAAAAGCCATTTTTACACTTAAAAGTAGCCTGCGCTGTGCATTATTGAAATGAACAAAAGCTTGGGACGTAATAAATATTTGATTTGTTACAAATTTAGTTTAAATGAGCTGTTAAATTAAGATGCCGAAAACACCTTGCTCACTCGAAATACCAGCGGATCTCAGAGAGAGAATGAGTCTGAACCTCCGTCTTATATCAAAGAGAAACAGAACCACAAATCTGAAGAAATGAAAACCTTTCTAGCTCCTCCAGGAAAGCCTCTTACTAGGTGTCTGATTGATTCAGCTGTTTCAAGAATTTTGTCCAGGCTGATTCTAAGGTATGCCTGAGCGCTAAGATAACGAGAAATGGGAGGCAGACGGTCTATGAAGTTCCTGAACTGAGCTATTTCTCAGAAGGACCATTTCTGTAGTTAGGAAGCTCATGTGCACTCTGAACCGCTATTTTGGAGGAAGAGCTCTGCTATTCCAGCCGTCCAACTCAAAAGAGTTTACACAGAAGGCCACTGTGCGAAACCACATCATAAATGGTTGCCTGTGAAAAAAGGTTGTATATGGGCAGCAAATCCTTCGTGTAGGCTCACCTTGAAAATGGTGCACAAAGCCAAGGGAAGCAGAGAAATGGGGATTCTTTGGGTTTCAGATATTACAGACAAGACAGCACCCAAAACGTTCAAGGACTGGAATGCTTCTAAATATAGCCTTGGTTCAAAGTCAGAAGCACATCAACAGTAAATTGCAGCAGTGCTAGCAGGGTGGAATGAGGAGTTGTTTTTGGAAGGAGCAGCAGGTGCAATTAGATGAGGGTGCTGGAAAGTATCTTTCCAGTGTAATCACCTGGCATATAATTAACTGTGCCATGTATGTTATTTTGAATTGTGTTCTCAAAAACACCTCTAAATATTCCACTTGATTTGTCATTCTTGAATTTCAAAGGAAAGCTGCAGGGCAAAGTTTCTGCTAAAAGTTTAATTACATGTGTGCAGCCTGCTACATTTTTCATATCGTCTGCAGCCAGCACTGGAAAGAGATAAACGGCTTCAAGTGTGGCTCAAACTGCAGGCACCTTACGAAGGCAACTGACTTCTCAGCAGTGTGTGAAATGGCTTTTTATTTTTGATTATTTCTCAATAAGAACTTCTGGCACCAGCTGCTAACTCAGCATTACTGTGATTCCAAGCTACACACAGAGAGATCAATAGCTATTCACCCCCACCTCCAGCCCTTTATTAAAGTTGTTCTTTCAAGTTCTTCGGGAATTCACGCTTTAATCTATTGGGGAAACAGCATGGTCCTGCTTGCCTGTTCCCCTTCTATTCGGGATCTGATTCAGTTATGCTTTAAGTGCTTTTGCTGAATATGGATGGACTTAAAATGTGCGCTTATATGTTTCACTGACCTGGGTCCTTGGCTACCTATACACACCGTCTTCCAGCATCTCTTCTACACGGATTCTGTGCATGGAATTTATGAAATGTCTACTGCTGTATCCATGCAAATAGCTAGAGATAGCATTGGGCTTTGCTAGATTTTGGTCACACTTAGCTGAATACTACAGCTTCATCAAAACTTCAAATTTCCATTTCATGAGAAATTTTGATCTTTCAAAAACTTGTTTTGTTCCAAAGTGGAATAAAAACAAACCAATATTTTTTAAATTTCCCATGAAATGGAAGATCCAACAATTTTTTTGGTTTTGGAAAATTCTGTTTCAGAAACATTTCCAAGTTTTGTTTCAACGTGAATATCTGTTTAGAAATTTTTATATTACTTTTACCATTTTAACATGTGAGTA
Source organism: Chelonoidis abingdonii (assembly GCF_003597395.2). Classification (NCBI taxonomy): domain Eukaryota; kingdom Metazoa; phylum Chordata; order Testudines; family Testudinidae; genus Chelonoidis; species Chelonoidis abingdonii. The sequence goes on from NC_133781.1 coordinate 28,991,467, forward strand.
GTAGTAGCGCGTAACATGGCATATCTCAAACCCTATGCTCTACTGCTGACATATCAGGAGATGTAAACGAAAAATACAAAAATGAAAGTAAAATAAAAATAATTTTTCTACATGAAGTTTTCCAAAAAATGTGAAGAATTTAACCAAAATTGATACAACTTTGAAAAGAAAAATTGACATTTTTCTCACCAAAAATGGTTTCCACCAAAATTCTCCAGACAGCTCTACTGCTCAGCTCTGCCTGAAGTCCACTTCCTGGTCACCCCTGCGCTGTATGTGCACAGGCGTGAAGGGATGCCAATACAAAGGCAAGATTGGGGTGAAGGCACAGATGGCCAAGCCTTTCAGATGTGCAGACGTAAGAGGTCACTTCCCCAAGGTGGCGCTGTCCTTGGTGGTCTGCCTTCAAGCAGCACCTTTTGAGGATGGGGAGGGTCACAGGCAGAGCTCAGATTTCAAGTAAAAGAATGAGAGCTGACCCTACTGTGTTCTCTGCATCAGCCCCTTCTGTCCCAGCATATTCAGACCAATAATGACACTCCACCTTGCCAGGGAAAGGGCTGCTTCTGTAGCCTTCTCTGCCAATATCAGTTTATAAGGCCTGCCTTTGCCCCTCAAGTTCACATCCATCTGTAACTCTGCCTACTTACTGTAGGTTCCTCTCCCACCCAGGACCATCCACAGGATCTGAATACATTAATGGATCTTCTTGTCGCCAATCCTACTTGCCCTGATCTAGCTGTCTCCACGCCACATAAGCTAGATGGCCTAGGCACAAGGCAGCGAGCGCTGGAAAGAACCAAGAACAGAGGGAATGCAGAGCAAAGGAGACTTCTCTTTACCCCTACATTCCAATATTGCTGTGTGGGTGCCTCTACGGAAAATCTGGGCAAAGCGTTAAGAACGGTTGCTTCTCAAGATAGCTCACTCACTCAAAGCAACATATGTAGCTCCACATTATTGTTAGTAATATCCACCACCACCACCTTCTTGCAAGCACTCTGCAGAGGGGTGGAGAGGGAGGCAGGTGGGGGAACTGAAGAGGAGAGATGGATGATAACAGGTTACGTCTGAAGTGTCTGAAATGCAAACCCCATACTTAAAAATCCAAGTCTGGCTGCTCCCAGGCTGGAGAGGCTGGCAGAGAAATTACCGACAAGGCTGAAATTCCTCCTCAATTATCCATCTTTTCCCATCAGCTTTTCCCTTGACACATCATCACAAGACTCCTCTCCAAAACAGTATCTGGTCTTGTAATGATGGTGCAAACACAGACGACAGAGAAATCTTAAGACTGTTATTAACAAAGCAAAATTTTCTGGAGGTTCCAGAGAGCTTTTTTTTTTCTCCCCCAGATTAAGTCTGTGAGCAGCAAATTAGCTCCCCAAATCTAATGATTTATAAAATTGTCAGTCCCATCTCGAAAACGTGGGAGATGGAAAATGAGAGCGCACTGAGTGCTGGTGCACAATTGCTTTATTATAAATGATGATTAATTGTAGCAAGGTATTTAGAAAGATGCTCAGTATTAATGCATATAAGAAAAGGCAGCTCAGAGACAGAAAAACAAACACATTACGGGGAATATTTTTAATTCGAAGCCTACATTAGCCACGTTTCTCTCTCTCAAACAGTTATATGGCCCCAGTTACCATGGTACCTGAGCACTTCACAATCTTTAACATAATTACAGAGCAACATCCCTGTGCAGCAGGGCAGTACAGTTATCCCCATTCTACAGGTGGGGAACTGAGCTGCAGAAAGACCATGTGACTTACCCACGGTCATATATGGAGTCTGTGGCAGAGCTAGGACTTGAACCCAGGTCTCCTGAATCCCCAGTTAGCAGGTTTGAACTAAGAAAATGCTACTCCTCTCTGAAACAATATCTGTTCTTTTAATGACTGAACACAGGATCACGTTTGCATGTGTGTATCTATCTCCACAGAAGATTCAGCACGTGCCCAGTCTCTAAAGAATAAATTATTTACTATTTGTATGGCAGTACCACCTAGAAGCCCCAGTCACAGACCAGGAGCCCAGTGCGCTAGGCACTGTATGAACCCAGAACAAAACGATTGTCCTCGACCCCAAAGAGCTGCCATAATACTCTTACACAATGGCAATGGTGTTGCAATGTACTGGATCTATAGGGATCCACCCCCACTCCCCACGAGTGGTGTAATTTGCTCAGTAGACACATTAACGCAGGCTTTCAATACTGAAGACCACAAGTCTTGCTCATGGTGCAGCACAACAGTCTGGGCCAACTTGTGTCTGGGGGCTCGGCAGGCTAAACAGACTTTAATGAGAAACTGCAGAACTGGAATTAATTTGAAAACTTGACACCATCAAATTAGGCCTCAGTAAAGACTGGGAGTGGTTGGGTCACTTCAAAACGTAATTTTCCCTTTCTTGATATTTGCCCCTTCTTGTCAACTGTTGGAATTGGCCAACGTCCACCTTGATTGAATTGGCCTCGTTAGCACTGACCCCCCCACTTGGTAAGGAAACTCCCATCTTTTCATGTGCTGTATTTATATACTGCTTACTGTATTTTTCACTCCATGCATCTGATGAAGTGGGTTTTAGCCCAAGAAAGCTTATGCCCAAATAAATGTGTTAGTTTCTATGGTGCAACAAGGACACCTCATTGTTTTAACCACCACCCTGCAATTTTTAGCACTCTCGTTCAAGCGGCGCTAGCACATCGGTCTTCCCCAGTCAGAAGGCATGCTCCTAGCTGCAGTACAGACGTACCTGTGGGACCAAGATCGCTTTCCCGTAATTTTCCATGCACAAGGAAGTGACAGAGTTTTTTCAGAGTCAAAAGGTGAGATAATATCTCCTACCAGACTGATTTCAGTTGGTGAAAAACACAAGCTTTCCAGCTCATACCGAGCTCTTCTTCAGGTTTCAAGATCGTTTCAACCAGTCTGGACACAAGTTTAGCTCTGTAATGTGCTAAATCGTGTCATGGGATGGAAACGGCATCATACCAACAGATATGATGAGCACAAGGTCTCTGCCCCCAAAAGCTTGCAATCTAAGGGTGTGGTGGGTCTTGGAATGAAGATGGAATTGCACTTCAGTGTTATTATCTGTAACGCAGTAGTGCCGACAATCCCTAGTCAGGGAGCAGGACTCCAACGTGTTATAGTGCGTGCTGGGTGCCATACAAACACAAAACGGAAAGACAGTCCCGGCCCAAAGCACTGACAATCTCCATAGGCCAAGTGCTGTAGAAAGCCCTTTTCCCATTCATATTTCGGGAAAGGCTTTGCACTAAAGCTGCAGTCATGAGAGTCCGCAGGACAGAAAGCTTCTATTATTTTCTGAGCAAGTTCTTCTGCAGCGAGTTCTGTGTTAGCATCACACACAGACAGGACCCAGCAGAGAACTAACAGATTCCAAAACCTTTCCGGCCCATTTTACATTCCAAGCTTCGTCTCAGCTCTTTCTGGCCAAGAGGTTCGGGCTCTTTTGTTTGTTTTTCATTTTGTTTTGTTTAAAAGAGGCAGGGCTTTCAAATCCGCTCCCCTTGCCCCACGCCACGCTGGCAAAAAGTTCTCTTGTTGAGCAGACCTGTCTTTCTGCATGAGCAGAGCTCGATTCAGCTCCCTACAGCACTCATCGCTTGGGATATTTAAAACTGGGCTGAACAAAAACATACTGTAGAGCAGTGGTTTTCAACCAGAGGGCCAGGGCGCCCAGGGGGGCAGGTTTTAGGGAGTCTACCAAGCATGACTGTCATTAGAGTCACAAGGGCCCAGGTCAGAAAGCCAAAGCCCCACTGCGCAGGATTGCAGCCCGATGCTTCTCCATCCAGGGCTGAAGCCGAAGCCTGGGCAACTTAGCTTTGTGGTGCTCCCCTGTGGTGTAGGGCTCCAGGCAATTGCTCTGCTTGCTACCTCTTACCACTGGCCTTGGCTTTTATATGCAGAAAAACAGGTGTTGTGGCACAGGTGGGCCATGGAGTTTTTATAGCATGGGGGTTTGGGGGGTTCAGTAAGAAAAAGGTTGAGAATCCTGCTGTAGGGAACAATCCACACGGGATGAGAAATGAACTGGATGTCAAATGGGTCTTTTGCACCTCTAGTGTCAATGATTTGGGGTCATTCCTTGCTAGGGCGAAGCCAGTTCTGGTGCAAGGCAAAGGGCTCCTCCGCTACTCTCCCTGGAGGGCATGGACCAATTTAAGAACCAAGTAGCTTGCGACACAGAGGAGGTTTTGCCTATTAAAAAGCATCTCGTTTCCACAGTGGTCAACAGACTAAAGAAGTGAGACCTGCTGGAAACACCCTCTCCTTCCAGAGAGAGTGGCACAGAGCCTCTGCAGCCTACCTTTCCTTTTTGATTTCTATTTTTTGATTGTTGGGTAGGTCCCAGCATGCCAGAAGAGAAACTGCATAGAAATCAAAGCCTCCAGAACCTAAGCCAGACAGACACAGCAGCGTCCACGCACTGTTCTGCATCATGGCAACGGGATGACATCACCTTTTTTAAAATAAAAATAAATAAAGGAAAAAACCCACCAGTGGTTTGAATAAAAGAGCAATGACAAGTGCTTGGGTCTGAAGCAGTGCCGCTTTCCCATGACACACTGGTGCAAACAGAGCTAATTGACAGCTCGATCCTGATGAATCTAACTGCAAGGATGGAGGCAGCAGAATAAAAAGAAAAACCTCAAAAAAACCAAAGCCAACACCTTTTATAAAGGTAGAGCAACATGGACCTAATGACCCTGCCAGCTGTGCACACTGCAGTCAATGGCTTCTTTCATTGATTCCCTCCGATCGATCGTGGAGTGAAATGGGAAGGGAGCCTTTTTATCTTTGAACATTTAAGATATTTATAAAAGGCACTTAACAGTGGGGCTGTGTCATAAGCCAATACAAAGGACTAACTCGTTGGAAAGGGCTTTTCATTTCTGCACTACAAACAAACATTCAAAAATGACCTTTTCCGGGCAGATTAAAAAAAAGAGCAGGGGTGGGTCCCTTAAAAAAAAGAGAAGTAAACAAGCTAAAGAGAGGGTGAGTGGGTTCACGATGGCAAAGGAGTGGAGTTAGTTCCACGTGGGATGTTGGCACAACACGAGTTGGGGAGAAGGTGGGCTGGGTGGAGGAAGGGGAAGATGTGAAGCTAAATCACTGCCACTCAGACCCTCTGCTTTGACCCACAGACACTATCATGTCCTGGGCTGAAAAAGCAACTTGTTTTAGACAGCTATTCGCTCACTCACGGCCCTTCAGGGACCACACAGGGTGTCAGCAGGTTACATTTTTGCCCAAATAGCTTCCTGCCCAAGTCACGGAACACGTTCTCTCCTCAGATGATGAAGAAAAGATGTAGATAATCCTAAAAATCTGGAGGGTTAAATAAGGATTTCAGAACCAAACTCATCAGCTGAAGAGCATACAATGCAGACTGGATCCAAGAAAGAGAAAGACTCAGTGCATCTGTGCAGAACTGTCATCTTCCCCGAGCTTGAGAACATGTACAGAAAAGCACACGATGAACCAAGTTAATGACTACCAGGAGGCAGAGTTTCAAAGGGGACTCTCTCAAAGCCCACAAGCCTGCAACTATAACAGGGTAACACCTAAAAAGCTTTACCTGCCAGATTCCTGCTTACAAATTCGAAAAAGAGATGTCAAGATAAATTGAATAAAGACATGAATTGCATTAATCACATTAGGCACCAAGGCCCTGATTGGGAGTAATGAGCAGGCCTGAAACCAAAGCAGGAAAATTTCTGGGTGAACGTTAAGGAGAAGAAACCCACAAAGAACTTTGTAGGACTAAGAAACAAAGTTATGCAAATATCTGAGGAGGAGCCAGTGACAGTTCCACTGAAGACAGATACCTTTTAAAAATGACAAAACCCACAACGGCATCTCCTGTTTAACCCTTAATGCCTCAACAGAACAGAGAGGAAGCTGTCTTGATTTTCAGCCAGGGAGCGTGAACTCCCAGTAAGGTTTCCATCTGCTGCTGTCCTGCCATGGGACACACAGTAAGGCGAGCATACAGTGCCCTTGGATAGTCTTCCAAGTTAGAACTCTTGGGTTGCCATAGGCAAGTTTAGATACTTTTCTTTCCCCTTGCACCTTATTCTACCAACAGAGTGGATTTTCAGCGGGCAAAGAGGTGTTTCTGTACTAAAAGGTGGGTGAATGTTCTACATCATCCATTCACTGCCACTCACCACGGCACACTGGACTTATCTAGCACCTGTCATAAGAGGATTTCACACTTTCCGAGTAATTAAACCTTCCAGCACCTCTCAAGTACTATCCCCATTTTACAGACAGGTAAAGAAAGCACCTGCGTGATGGGTCCAGCGGCACACACCAAGTCAGAGGCAGATTTGGAGAGCCAAACCCAGAAGTCCCGATTCCTTGTCCTAATCACCAGCCAGCACTCCACACTGCGCAGCACTTGGAAGTGACAGCAGATAAGACTCTACACAGGATGAACTCGCTCTTTTAGGAAGAGAGTCTCAGAAGCAAGAATGCTTGGTCTCGCGTAGTTAAAGAAATCTTCAAATGCACAACCTCTTGGAGTCAATAAGACACAGTCAAGTAACTGTATTTTATATTTTTAAAGTTAATTTAGTGCTGATGAAAAAGTGACAGATGGCCCATCTGGGGACCAAACTCCATGACACAGGTACAGAACAGGCAGTGCAGTCTCCTTGCCATCATCCCACCCATACTGTGACCTGCCAGGAATACTCCTTGGAAAGAACTCAGTCCTCCAGAGCCCATTCTATCTTTGCTTCTCTGCTCAGCTGGCCACTAGGGCAGGTGCCCTCACGATATTGGCTGGTTTTAAAGGAGGATACTAGCTCCCTAGGAATTAGACTCAATGCCAGGAAATAATCCTGTTTCCCATGTTAGAATAAAAAACAACTTGGAACATGTGTTTTCTTTATTATGGCAAGTTCCGTCCGCATCCAGTCCTGCTGGCTTGATCTCAGAATTAATTCCTTAGTGGATCTCACTTGAATTTAAATTACTCTCTGCTCTCCCGTATGTAGCAAATTAATTTCTAGTTCTTCTGGTGGATAAGAAGGGTTCGTGCTTTAACTGCTCACACTTTCAGCTGGGAAGATAAATGGAGAGCGTGAGCGTCACGACGCATTGTCTAGAAGGTGCCTCTTTTCATCCAAGCATGCTCATGAGCTTTCCTGAAAGCTCGTTTAATTCATCATGAGTGACTGCCACTTGCTCTCAGATACATCATTATCGCTGGCTCCCCATCCCAAGTTCCAAAGTCAGGCAGAGGCTACGCTTGAAACCCGTTAACCCCAGAGAGGCAGGCACCTACGAACCGCTATGGGCGAGGAGGGTAATCGGTGCTTTTGGTCATTGTATTTCTGAGTGAGCCTTAGCGATCGCCAAGATAACACTGGGAATGAAAAGTCTCTCTCCTACACAACAGGTACAGCATGGGTAACACTGCAAGGCACGCACACCACACACACACCCCTATTGCCTGAGGGACTCCAAGCCAGCCCCCACCCAGAGGCTCCATTTCTGTCCCTGCACTTCGCCCAATCCCCAAAGTTTGCCTCATTTATTTTACAAACACAGAAACAAAAGAAACGGGCACATCACTCAGTGCTGCCCAATGCCCCCACAGCCCACCCACTCATTTCAAGATCCAGTTCAAAGCTGCCCTCCTGGATCTGAAAACTTTCCATTAACTTGCTCCTCCCACCCTGTTTCAGGCCTCCCTTCGCAGCCTTCTCTACTTATCTAAAACACCAGACTCTCCTCTGTCCCCTCACATGATCTCAGCGCAAGCCCCTTCTCTCTTGCTGCTCCTGAGGTCTGTCTTCCTGCACCCCGCTACACACTGAACAATCCCTCTACTGTCAAATCTCACCTGACATTCCTTGTCATCCCTTGCATGCCTCCCCTCTGAAATCACACACGTTTATCTCTAAAGCATTTTGAGGTTTTGTATGTAGAAAAATACACGACACAAAATACAGCCGTACTACATTCTATTATATTGCAGACTATTTTTCAGCAGGCATGCTGCTGTACCAATTTCTTCCCATAGCATTGCTCCCAAAGACCCGATGACTTTCATTTGTGCATATTTTATTCTAGACAACAGGAGCAGTGAAGTATTTCATCCAGTGAGAGGGGAAGAGCGTGAAGAATGAGCCCATTTCTCTTGACCCGCTGTAACTCACTTTCACAAGCATCACGATGACACACATGGCTGGGGTGGAACACAAAGGTAGCTGCTCTGTCCGTCTGTTCCAGCATAAGGTAAAAGGAATGCAACACAAGAGAAGAATGTCAGGCCGGGCCAGGGACACTTTGCTGTTGTTGCCCATGAGCGAGCAACATGTTTGCCCTCCCTACAATTAGACAACTCCACTCTTTCTACTTTCCATTTCCTTTCCAACAGAGCTGCAAACTCCAGAACCTACAGCTGGAAACAGCTGGATGTGAATCAGCAAAGGGTCCAGGTGCAGCATCTTCTCTTCAGAGCAGTACAGGAATGGGCTCTTCGTGTGTCAGTCCCTTTTCCCATTCATGGAAGCAGCACCTTCGAGTCATCCATGTCTCGCGCTGATCCAGAAAGCTTGAATTGCCCAGCACAGACTTCCTCCTCCATCACAAACGCCAGGCACCAAAAGGCGATTTCTAACATTTCCTTAGCAAGAATGAAAATCGCACCCCCTGGGATCGAAGAGGAAAGCTCTTCCCTAGCACACGGAAGATCATCATCATTGAATTTCAAACTCAAAATATTGGTTTCCTGCAATGTAGCGCGCAGGGCCACCTTGAACTCTAGACAATAGACTCCTTGATAGACAGTAGACAAGTTCCTATGATACAGTACATATCTACCATGATACAACGCTGTCCTTGGGAGCCAAAAAAATCTTACCGCGTTATAATCAAACTTGCTTTGATCCATCGGAGTGCACAGCCTCGCTCCCCAGAGCACTGCTTTACCGCGTTATATCCGAATTCGTGTTACATCGGGTCGTGTTATATCGAGATAGAGGTGTATAAAGCCTTCTTATAAAATAATCAGACTTTAATGAGAAAAACCTGACACAGAGGTGCCAATACTGGCACCCTACTGTATTAATTCAAAGTGTGGCTCGTTCCCTTAGGACAGTATCCACAGTATGATGTTAAGGGAGAAGAGGAGTGCTAGGGAAATCATACTTCAATAGTTGGAAAGCACTACTCGCTCTAAGTGCAAAATGAACCCAACCTTAACTATGGAATTTCAAGCAACCCCTGCTTAATATGCACTTATATTTAAATTGCTGTTTGCATAACTGTAGAATTTGTACAAGGTAGCTTGACAAGATTAGCAAACTACCCGCTGGGACTTCAATTTCCCCATCTGTAAACTGGGGATAATTCTTATTTACCTACAGGATCTCACAAGGTTTTATGAGGAAGGTGTCGACAAAAGCACTCGGAAGATGAAAAAGCTCTTTATAACACAGCTGCCTGATGTATTAAGTTTAAAAGGCTGCATAAATGTCTAAGAAGTAGAGAACACCATAGTAGCAAGTTATTCCATCATTGTGGTCAGAGCAGCACTTCTATTGTAATCTCGATTCTGAGAGAGAGTGTGGTAAATCTTCACAATTCATCTAGTTCTCCCCCTCTGTCAAGAACTACATCATTATCTCTTGATGGGAGACAACTGAGCCATCGCTCACCACAATGCAAAACACATCTCAGAGGTTAGGAGTAAGGCAGAAATGCAGATAGCACATCTCATACCCATAATGACTATCAACATTTGCTTCAAACTCAGCTCATTTATAAGTTACAAGGCAATGCCTGAAACCTCCCTGTAGACTGCTCTCAGTCAAAGAAGGAAGGACCAAGATGTGTTGTTTTTTTGCTGTACTGTTCCTTAAATAGCTCCTGGAAAGGACAAATATCTACAAACAAACATAAAAGCAGGTTACGGTGACATGAAATTTTCTTCAAGCTGTTAATTTAAAAGTAACAGGAACAAGGAAGCGATTGACTTCATCCTGATGCCCTCTTAAACAATGGAACATTGAAACACAACACTTGAAATTCTTTCAGTAATTTGGGGTATGCCTAGCGTTCCTCCTGGAGACACAATAGGCTGTTGAAGAAATCACAAGCCATTTCTAAGCAACAGAATCTTAATACAGGCACAGATCCTGAAATACAGAGCAAATCAGAAAATTTCAAGTTTCGAAAAGGGAGCGCATTTTTTGCATCAGTTTTCCTGTTTTTCAACTCTACCACAACGAGTTTCAAAGGGGCAGAGCACTGACATAATATTTATCATCACAGGATCTCAAAGGGCTCTGCAAAGAAAGGCAAATGCTATTAGGGGAATGCCTGGGTATTAGCCTCACTCTTTTATAGAGAAGAAAGTTGACTTGCTTAGTGTTACACTGAGGTTTCTCTGATATAGTCCCCTTATTGATGGAACATCTGTGGTGCTCCACAAGTGGGAATGCTGAACAGACTGGCCCCCAGGACTCTTATCCCAGAGTTGTCCGGAGCTGCTCTGAGCTCCAGCAATGCTGGGGCACTTCTCATTGACACCTGAGTGCAGTCAGTGAAAAAGCAAGGAAGAGAACCAAGCTCTCCCGATCCTGACTCCGATTCCCTGCCCCCCAGAGCACACCACCAATGCAGCAGCAGCTCTCAGAAACATCTTCACTTCCTTACGCAAACTAGATAAGGCAAACACTGAAAACCCTACCGCTGCAAATAGACGGGAAGCTTACATTTTATACCAGCACAGGACAAGGCCCTGTTTCCAAAGGGCTCTCAGAAGACAGTCAAACAGAGAGAGAGACGTGGATAAACAAGGGAACAACGTGAAGCAGGCCCTGTTTGTGGAAAAATGTCCTGGCTCCACGGGACTTCGAACAGGGTTAGGCTGCATTCTGTGTTGTCACCATGAAGCCCCGTCCCAGCCTTGAAAGTGGATTGAGTGCTACAAATAAGCAGCCTCTGTCTGTCTGACTGAAAACTGAAAGCCATGGATCACAGTGGTAACCCTGGGGCAAGCGAACTACCGACTTTGAAATTGCTCTTTATTTAACAGAGAATCTTCCGTTTCTCAGACCTCAGTTCAATCCGTCATCTTCTTCCGCCTCCATCACTTCACCCACCCTGGCAAGGGAACAACAGTAGTGAATAGCTTTGATACCACTGCAGAGTGAAATAGAGCAGGGGAGTTTTCCCTGGACTCCACACTGTCTCCCTCTCCTCCACGGCTCAGATATGAACACAAAGTCTTGCCACTTATGCAGCCATCTCAATGCCCTACTGCTGCAACCCACACATACAGAATGGGAAGAGACTGTCTAGGAAGGAGTATGGCAGAAAGAGATCTAGGGGTCATAGTGGACCACAAGCTAAATATGAGTCAACAGTGTGATACTGTTGCAAAAAAAGCAAACGTGATTCTGGGATGCATTAACAGGTGTGTTGTAAACAAGACACGAGAAGTCATTCTTCCGCTCTACTCTGCGCTGGTTAGGCCTCAACTGGAGTATTGTGTCCAGTTCTGGGCACCGCATTTCAAGAAAGATGTGGAGAAATTGGAGAGGGTCCAGAGAAGAGCAACAAGAATGATTAAAGGTCTTGAGAACATGACCTATGAAGGAAGGCTGAAAGAATTGGGTTTATTTAGTTTGGAAAAGAGAAGACTGAGAGGGGACATGATAGCAGTTTTCAGGTATCTAAAAGGGTGTCATCAGGAGGAGGGAGAAAACTTGTTCACCTTAGCCTCTAATGATAGAACAAGAAGCAATGGGCTTAAACTGCAGCAAGGGAGATTTAGGTTGGACATTAGGAAAAAGTTCCTAATTGTCAGGGTAGTTAAACTCTGGAATAAATTGCCTAGGGAGGTTGTGGAATCTCCATCTCTGGAGATATTTAAGAGTAGGTTAGATAAATGTCTATCAGGGATGGTCTAGACAGTATTTGGTCCTGCCATGAGGGCAGGGGACTGGACTCGATGACCTCTCGAGGTCCCTTCCAGTCCTGGAGTCTATGAAAATAACCCTCAACCCACACCTCTTGTGAGTCTGTGCAGCTGTGCACAGGAGCAGAGCATGAGGTGCTGACAAAGCCGGATGGCTGAACAGTGACACTCCCATTCTATATTCGGGATGGTAGCTAGCTCAGCTTTGATCGCTTTCGCTGTCAACAAAGCTGCTGCAATGAAGGGTAATTTGTTATCAGCTGCTATTCTGCTTCTCACATGAGGATCTTAGATGATGAAGTGGCTCTTTGGCTGTTTAAAGTCCAAGTGCCCCTGCTCCTCCCTCTGCACAGCTAAGGACTAGAAACATTTTATTATCATGGTGGCAGTTTCATATGGGATCAGACCCAAAGCCTATTGAAGTCAAGATAGGTCTCTACACTGGCTACAGCGGCCTTTGGACCAGACCCTTGTCACCAGCATGGGTGGACCTGAGTCAGTGAAAGCAACAATGGGAAAGTATGGTGGGTGGAGGCTTAACAGAGAGAAGCAGAGGTGAAAGTAAGCAGGTACAGGCCAGTTCGGAGGACCAGTAAGAAAAGGAGACTGACTGAGGGAGGGAGAGAGAAGCCTGCTCCCTGCATAAGAATAGTTTAAAATCCTATGGTTCCCTGATGGTTCAGCCCCCAGGGCTAGGTTTCTGGCATCCTTGTTAATTTCACTCACAGTAGCTGGGGGGAGGGGGTTGAGGAGAGGGTGTGTTTGACCATGATAGGGGCAGTCCTTTTCTGTCCCCGGGATGAGGAGATCTCTCCAATACTAATATACACAACAAATACAAGCATATGGCTGCACAGCTTAAATCCAGAGCTAATAAATGCAGGTGGAAGGGGAAAACTCACTGTCACATTGGTTTCTCAACTACTCCCTCCCACTCCTCCAGCCAGGCTGGAGACAAGGCTCTACATTCCTCCACCCCTTCCCGCCCCCACCCCCCTCAAGCAGTGGTTCTCCTCTAGGCTCTAGCTTGCAGTAGGGACACTGGCTGAGATGCCTGCTGCTGCTGTCTGCAAAAGAACAGTTCAGTGCCTAGAGTTAGGAGCCATTTCTGGCATCCTTGTTAATTTCACTCCCAGTTGCTGCTGCTGTTGTCTGTGTGACCATGGCAGGGGCAGTTCTTTTCTCCTAAACGCAATCAAAATCAGGAACCATTTCCAAGTTCAAATCTATCCCATTCCCTCCCCAGCAGAGGATCATGGTTGTGATGTCCAAACAGCTTGCAGATCCTCTTTGAAATGTTACTGTTTAAAAATAAACACAAAAAACATGGAGAACATGGTTGAAAGGTGTGTCATGATGATTAGGGTTTATTTTAGGTGAAGTAATTTTGCTAAAGCAACTAAAGATTCACAGGGAAAGCAAACAGCCCCCATAGACAAAACCACAAAGAGATTGCAGGGGAAAACTGAATATTCAGGGAAATTATTGTGCCTCCTTTGAAAGAAATAGTAGTTTTCATTCCAATCCACCCTCTTTATATATTGATTTAAACACCTCAAATGTCCTTAGGAAATCGGGTGCAATCTCAGATCTCTTTTGTTTTGTCCTGCCTGCAGAGTGCAGAGGCTGAAATTGACAAAAAACTTTCTCTAAATATCTTGTATATTTCATGAAGGCTATTCCAGTTGTCCCTCATTCACCCCTGACTTCCCCTCCCCCCCAGCTCCCTCCCTGGCTGGCTGGCTGTGGTTTTTGCCTTGGTTACTTACTCCTTGGCAGACCCAGCCCAGCGGCACCTGCTGGCTCTCTGCAGGCAGCAGCCCACAGGGGCCGATTGCTGGGGTTGCTGCTGGTGGGTGGCAGGCTGCAGCTGCATTGTTTGTGACACATTCATACACATACACATACATACAGTCAGAGGTGAAAGTAATCCGGTCCGGTCCGGCATACCGGCAAGAGCCAGTACGCCGTGCTGGACCGTATTGACTTCCACGGCGGGGATTGAAAGGGCTCTGGGCTGCCTGCGGCTGCGGTCAGCCCAGAGCCCTTTGAATCAGCTAGGATTTAAAGGGCTCAGAGCTCTGTGCAGCTGCGGGCAGCCCAGACCCCTTTGAATCCCGGCCACAGCTCTGGCGGCCGGACTCGGGCCAGAATTTAAAGGGCTCCAGGCTTCCCTCAGCGGCAGGAGCTCTGGGCCCTTTAAATCCCTGCCCCAGCCCCGCAAAGCTCGGGATTCCCCCTGGTGGCCAGAGACCCAGGCCCTTTAATTTGCCCCTGAGCCCCGGGGGGCTCCCAGCCACCTCTGCAGCTGGGAGCCCCTGGTTGATTTAAATGTTCTGGATCTCCCAGCCACAGCAGGTTCCCAGGGCCTTTAAATCTTGAGAGGCCACACCTTTTCCGGATGAGGCCATGACCCTTCTGGATGAGGCCACGCCCCCTCAGGACTCCAGCAGTACCGGTAAGTCCTGTAAGTTACTTTCACCCCCTGGAGAGAAGGCGTCCACGCGCGTCCGTGCACAGAAAGCAGCTCATCCCTGCAGACACTCTAAGGCAGGGTAATCTTCTCAAGCGATCAGTTCCACAGAATCGGCCACGTTACTCATGCACGTAAACAGGCATGTCAGGCTGGAGTCTGAACATCCAGCTGAGTAGAGGTGTGGGTAGTGTGAAGGCAAAAGAAACCCCCCGGAAATCAATCCATGTTTACAATGGCACGTGTTTTGGTGCCCCCACCCCAAATGCACTGTACATTTCTCTCTCTCCATGGGGGAGTGGAGATGATTCAGCTGCACAATGACATTAGCTCTTCTCCTTCCCACACAGCTGCAAAACAATTCCACCAGGGAGCACAGGAACTCCACTTCTTCATTTCCCTTCAGTATTTATAACACTGCAGAGGGCTATTTTTACAGAGGTTTACAAGTCTTCCCCTTCCCCCACACTCCCCACAGTGACCCAAAGATTAGCTCGGTATTAGGCTCCTACATGATTAATATTTTAAACCCATAGAAATGACTAATTCCAATCAAAAAAGGAACCATTCTTCTTGCAAAGTAGATATTGAATAAAGAACCAATTTACTAAGAAGAAACGTAGAAATCAGTGGCCAAAATTCTGCTCTCAATTACAATGGGGCGTATACGGAACGACTCCAGCAAAGTCAGCGACGTTACAACAGCAATAAATTCATATAAATGAACATGGCGTAGGAGGTAATTAAGGTTTAATAGGCATACCACACCAGGAGTGATAGAACTCCATGTGCCCGAGCAATAACCCCAAATATGAGCGGGGCTGGAACTCCGGGTAGACAATGATTCCCTCTCCTATGCAAATGGAGTTTTTAATCAGTCACGTGTTTCAGATGCCTGGCTGCTATGCAGAACAGATGGTAATTCTCTTAACTTGAAAGATCAGCTCTGGATTTAGACAGAAAGACTCCAGAAGAAATTACACATAGAAATGTCAAGATTTTTATTCAGCCCGCCTGATTCCTTCTATTGCCCATTGAGAAGTCAAGGCCACAAAAGGTCAACAGCATCAGAAGCTGTAGAGAAGGCCAAATAATCAGAGGTCTCTTCTCTACTCAACGTGTGCCTGGAACATCCATTAAATTACCACACAACATCCTACCAACCTGAGCTCCAGCTGGGACTCAGATATTAAGCACGCTCGTGCCAGAGGCCTGTGCCCAAGAAATTCAGGGGGGTGAAAGGGCTGCACCACCAGCTTCTCCTTCCACTTGACAGCATCATCCTATGCCTTTAATTGTGACACCGAGATCATTGTTGTCATGGAAATACGGCTCTGTCAAGGTAGGATCAAAACAAATAGGACAAGGAGGAGGAGATCTTCATTTAAAGACACAAAGCAAGAGACTGGAAGTTTCTTCCAACACAAAGCTACGGTCACAGGCTTCTGGGGGCAAACTCAGTCTCTCTCTGTATCAGTTGCATTTGACGGGCTATTTGGAGCTGGAACGAGCTCTGGTTATGACTGAATCTACTTAGCTAGCTGGGTCTACTCGGGAAAGGCAATGACAGGCCTGCAGAGCTAGATTTGGGTTCACTACAGCTTTACTATTTTGCCTGCAGGACACAATGCTGGGTGCTGCATTCCCAAGTTCAGTACCTTATGTGCCAGCACGCAGAGAGGTGGGACCCTGCTACAACTGCCAGTGAGGCCACTGGAGAAAGCAGAAATGATACCCTTAGTAAAACATTGCTCAAGGTGGCTGTGATACAGGAGGGCCAGGGAGCAGTGGGAGAGTGGTCCTACTGAGCACTGGGACGTGGGCAAGCGCTAGGCTAGTTAAGCCGTGGTTCCCTGTAGACAAGGGAGGGTTGCTACAGGTTAATTGGAGCACCTGTAGTCAACTAAGGCCCTGCTAGGAACCTAATAAAAACCCTGCTTCAGACAGTCAGGGGAGGAGGAGGAGGAAGGAGACAGGACTGGAGCTTGGAGTGTGCTGTGAGACTTGAAAGTTCAGAGAACCGGAGTAATGGAGGCCCTGCCCCAGCAGGGGAGGGAGACTCCCTCCCCAGCGTTTAAGGACCGAAGGTACCCCACCGACGGGGGAAGAGGGTAAAAACCCGCAGGGGTTGAGAGGGGCTGGGGCTCAGAGTAAGGAGCAAACCCAGAACCCTCCCCCACTTTCCTCCTTCCCGGGCCACTAGCGGGGCCCTCGGGGCCCTAAGAGCAGGGGCAAGGGGTGGCATCTTAGCTCCCCGCCAAGAAAAGCGCAGGACCCACCATACTACATCACCCATCTTGTCACACGGCAAAGAGGCAGCTGCGATGATTTAGGAGGGGCATTGCTGTAGGATGAAGCAAAAGCCAGTTTGAGACAGCGGCACTTGAAAAAGCTATAAGGAAAGTGGACCGACCTTTTAAACAATGTATCCAAGCCCCTACAATTCCCATTTAAGGCAACATGCTAGGAAAAGAATATTGGCCACAAACAGCTAATACAATCCAGGGTATTTTACTAATTAATTACTTTAAAGTTCATCTGATAACTTCCGGGTCCTGAAATGTCCTGCTTTGTATATGTAGGATTCACAGAATTATACCGCAGCAGGGAACACATTCTCGTATTAGCAGAGGCAAAAGTCAACCATCCATAGTCTTAAAGGAAAAAGCCACCATTTTATTTACACAACATGGCAAATTCAGTGCTAATCTCCTAATGACTTAAAGACAGTCCACCACATCTGTTGTTATAGACATGTCTCAGGGCTTTGGAGAGAGAGAGACTCAGCTTTGCTTCATTCCTTAAAATGCTCTTACGGTTATCGCATAGTAACACACGCCTCGGAGTGTATCATCACTTACACTCTCAACTTGGGAGGGAGCAGAATCAGAGCCCAGAGTAACTACACTGTAGTGTCATGTAAAGAGACGCAGATGGTAACAAATATGTCTGAGTTTTAACACAGTTAATGCAGTCCTTAAAAATGATTGACTTAAATTAGGCTTCCAACAGATCAGAATGAGAAATCACCACGCTGCTTGTCATTTTAAAAACCACCTCCTTTCTCAGTAGCATATTACATACACCCACTCACACATTATCTGCTGCCTTGCTATTATCTAAGGCATCATTCCATAAGGACGCCCTGAAGGGGCAGAAAGACTAAGCAGGTTGGACTTAGAAAAGGGTTGAAGGTACAGAAGTCTTCAGATTTACAAAGGAAGGGAGCGTAGAGGTCTGATCCACTGCCGCTTCTTTACTGCGGTGAAAGATCCCAAAATTGATGTGCATGCACCTTGTGTGTGTCAGGGGGGATCAGGGAAGAAATAAGGCAAGGGAATACAATACAGAGACATGGCAATGGGAAGACATACATGATCGGAACACAAGAACCAGGTGACATTCAATGAAATTAAAAACCATCAAAGGACTTTTTTTTTTGCACAATGCATAATTAGACTGTGGAATTCTCTGCCACAGGAAGCCAATGAAGCCAAGAATTTAAGATTAAAAATGGATTGGACATTTCTAAACAAGCATATCCAGAATTATCAGGATTAATCATACATTTTGCAGAAGGAATATTAAACCTCATGCTTCAGGGTTGACACCAATCTTTTACTATTAGAGACCAGGATGAGATTCAACATGAGAGCCAGATTATCCCACATCTGCTACTGCAGGGCACTTACTGCACCCTCTGAAGAATCTGATTATCGCCACTATCAGAAAGAGGATACTGGGCTAAATGAATCTTGGGTCTGATCCAGTCTGATGCCTGTTTCTATGTGCCATATAGTGTGTGCAAATTAAGACTACTCCTCTCATAATTCAGCAGCCATTTTGCATGTAAACCCAGATGAAGTCATTCATAGTGCAGTTCACACCAGGAGTTCCTGAAGGGGAAATAAAAAACGGTTACTCACCTTCTTGTAACTGTTGTTCTTCGAGATGTGTTGTTCATGTCCATTCCAATCAGGTGTGCACAGCAGACGTACAGGGTAGTCAGAAGATTTTTCCCCTAGCAGCATCCGTCCAGTCGGTTCGGGCGCCCCCTGGGGTCATGCCTTCATGGTGCTCAATATAGAGCCCTGCCGACCCGTCACCCTCTAGCTCCTTCTTGCCAGCTACTCCCACAGAGAGGTAGGAGGGTAGGTATTGGAATGGGCGTGACCACCACATCTCAAAGAACAACAGTTACGAGAAGGTGAGTAACCATTTTTTCCTCTTCGAGTGCTTGTTCATGTCGATTCCAATCAGGTGACTCACAAGCCCAAGTTTAGGTGGTGGGGTCGGAGTCTTTCACTGATTGGAGCTCTGCTTGTCCAAAGGCTGCATCCTCTCTGGCACAGTGCGTGGTCAAAGTGTGGATGGAGGACGTCTCCGCCCTGCGGATTTCCTGACAAGGGACCTGAGCCAGGAATGCTGTTGATGAAGCCTGTACCCTGGTGGAGTGTGCAGTGATTGGAGGTGCAGGAACACCTGCCAGGTTGTAGTACTCAGGAATATAGGACACTATCCATGATGAGATGAGATGTGACAACACAGGCTGACCTTTCATTCTGTACATCACTGACACGAATAACTGGACCAATTTTCTGAACGGCTTTTTTCTCTCTATGTAAAAGGCCAGCGCCCTGGGGACATCCAGAGAGTGGAGTCTCTGTTCCCTGCCGCTGGAATAGGGTAGAACACCGGGAGAATGACGTCTTGGTTGATGTGAAACTGCAACACAACCTTCGGTAGGAAAGCAGGATGAGGTCTGAGCTGAACCGTGTCCTTTTAGAATACAGTGTAGGGAGGGTCTGATGTTAGGGCCCTGAGCTGAGACACCCTCCTGGCCGAGGTTATCGCTACCAGGAACACCACCTTGTAAGAGAGGTAGAGCAGGGAGCATGTCGCTAATGGTTCAAAAGGGGGAGAGGGGTCCCATGAGTCTAGAAAGGACCAGGATGAGATCCCAGGCAGCGACAGGCTGATGGATGTTAGGATATAGCCTGTCGAGCCCTTTTAAGAACCGTCTGACCATGGGGTTAGCAAACACAGAGCGGCTCTCCATGCCCGGGTGGAAGGCCAAGATGGCGGCTAAGTGCATCCTTACTGATGACAACGAAAGCCCCTGCCACTTCAGATGGAGGAGGTGGTGCAGAATAAGCAGCACTGGGCCAGTATCCAGGACGAATGGTGCTGTGCCGACCAGATTGAAAATCTCTTCCACTTGGCAAGGTATGTAGCTCTCGCAAAGGGTTTCCTGCTGCCAAGGAGGACATGTCTAACCTGATCTGAACAGGAAAACTCCATCGGGTTCAACCATGGAGCTTCCACGCCATCAGGTGAAGCCACTCGAGTTTCGGATGTTGAAAACAACCGTGATCTTGCATCAGAAGGTCTGGGAAGAGCGGCAGGGAGACTGGAGCTTCCATGGGCACAGCTAGGGGAGATGTGTACAAGTGCTGACGAGGCCAGGCTGGTGCTATCAATATGATCTCAAGATCTGGAGGGAAGGCACTCAGGATTACTTTGTGAATGAGCAGTATGGGTAGAAAGGCATATAGGAGACAACTTCCCCATGGGAGAAGAAATGCGTCCATGCTGGAGCCTGGACAGTGATTTTGGAAGGAGCAAAACTGCTGGCACTTCCTGTTGTATCATGTGGCGAAGATGTCTGTCTGGGGAAAGCACCACCTCTGGACGATTGAAATTGTGATGTCCGGGCAAAAGGACCACTCGTGGCTGTGAAACGACCTGCTGAGGTGGTCTGCCAGCTCATTCTGTACCTCAGGGAGGTACAACACCCGCAGGTGTACTGAATGTTCTACTTCGAAGTCCCACAGCATGAGGGCTTCCTGGCATGGAGAGACGAGCATACATCCCCGTTTGTTGATGCAGAACATTGCTGCTGTATCGTTCGTCATGATTGATACACATTGAACCGTTAAGTAAGCCCAGAAGGTCTGGCACGTCAGGCACACCGCTCTCAGCTCTCTGACTTTGATGTGGAGACCCAGGTCCGCCTGAGACCAGAGACCCTGAGTCCTGCGGTCTCCCAGATGTGCTCCCCAGCCCAAGTCTGATGCATCCGTCACTAGCGACAGAGACGAGTGCGAGCTGGAGAAGGGGAGCCCTGAGTATACCTCCTGAGAGTCGAGCCATCACAGGAGGGAGTCAAGGACTGGGTGAGGCAGAGTCACGATCCTGTCCAACTTGACATGCCAAACCCACGAAAAATAACGCAGAAATTGGGCTTGTTTTGGGTTTAATTGGCTTGTGAGTTGCTTGTTGGCTAGTTTTTTGCTTGTAGCTTTTTTGGCTTGAGGCTTGTAGCTTGCTGCTTTATTTTTTTTGGATCAGCTCCTGGCAAGCAGGGGCAAGGTGGGGGAGGAGAGTCAGGGTGCGCAGCGGGCCCACCACAGTCCCAGACTGCTTGCCGGGGGGATTTAGTCACCTAGAGTGTTGGGATTCTTAGGGACTGGCTTGTTTTGGCCTTGTTTTGAAACAGGATTAGCTTGATTTTTGGCTTATTTTGAAAGTCGGGTTGCATATTTACCGAGTGAAAGTTGGCAACTGTGTCCCACGCTGTCCTGGGCTGGGAGATACACTGACATGAGCCACAACTGAAGCGGTCGGAGCCTGAGTCTGGCATGCTGCACCACGTAGGTAATGGCAGCCATGGATCTGAGAAGCTTCAGACAGTTTCTCGTGGTGGTAGGAAACTGTCCGAGGCCTCGAATGATATCAATTAAGTGCTGAAATGACTAAGAGGGACAAATTCCTCCCTACTTTGTTCCTTTGAACTTTCCCTGTTAAAAATGACTATTGATCGCCCTGAAATCAATTCCCTGGAACAGCTGTTTTACATGCTTGCCTGCTGGCAGGTGTGTGCGGCAAGGAGGAAGCGGACTTTCTAGGTTTTTTCACCCAATAGTTGCCCTGCCCCTGAACGAAAACCACCTGCTGAAATGAAGTCTGGGACCTAACTGTTAAATGTTCCAACTGGAAAAGGTCCTAACAGTCCCTTTCCTGTGATCTCATTCCCTGTGGAGGCAGCCAGCCTTCATCACAGTGCTGACTGGAACTGTTCTTCATCCAACGTTGCACCAGAGAGCAGGTTGCACGGTTAACAGGTGGGAGTGCTTTTCCCCTCTGCCACCACAGCCTCAGACCCACACAAGCATATCTGAACTGTACAGCAGCTTTTCGAATCCTGGATGCCACTTTGAGCAAAAAGGTAGCACAACTTACGAGTGGAAACCTTGCTATGTAACACTTATCAGTAGATGTGAATTCATGTACCATGGTACCCTCTGAGGCCAGTAGTCTCCTTCAGGGAGTTACCAGGAATGTGTGTATAAAAAATATTCTTTTAAAAAAAAAAAAAGTTTCTACACCTTGTTTGTTTTTGAAGTCTCCCTGATGTAATTCAAGATATGCACGTTAGTGATGGCTGCACTTCAGAGGATTCTGAGACTTTGCATAAATATACAGAACACTAGATACTTCTCCAAAATATTATCCAAACCCCCTGGATCTGGAAATTATAACAATTTTACACATCTCTAGCATACTCTAGCCAAGGATCTCAAAGCACTTGATAAAAATGAAAATCCCTCTACAGCCCCCTTGGAAGGTAGGTATAATGAAGCTGATGTGAAGATGGAGAAACTGAGGCACAAAGTTGAAGCAAGTTCCACAAGGTCATACAGCAATGTGGGGTCAAGAACAGTACCCGTATTATCCCCATCTCATTTTTCAAACACTAGACAATGGTCCTGCATGGGTATATCTCCATGTCCAAAACTGATGTGTATTTTGGTGCATACCCTCCACTCCACCTCTATGGCAACCCTATGGGTTCTTACAGGCTAGTGCCTCTCTCCTCAAGTCATCCTCCCATATGCAAGAGACATCGTGTCCAATGGTTACTCAGCAAACACTCCCTGATAAGCTCACCAGCCCCGTCACCATGGAGTATTGCAATACAGGTTGGAAACAGAGTCCCAGACACTTATATTTTAATTAAGCCACAAAAAAGGGAAGGGCGGACTTCAAAACCCATAGTTCACATCTGACTTAGGATGCAGATCGTAAGCACTTTAGTCAAGAACTCACTTCCCCTATGTTTATACTGTGCCCAGAACAATGAAGCCAGACGCAGCTGGTCTTTAGGCACCAGAGCCGGCTTTAGGGCGATTCAGCCGATTCCCCAGAATCGGGCCCTGCACCCCTAAGAGGGTTCCTCCGCTGAAATGCCGCTGAAGACAGCAACAATGATTGAGCTGCCGCCGAAATCCCAGCATTGTCGGTGGCGGCAGCAGCTCAATCATTCCCGCTGTCTTCGGCGGCATTTCAGCGGAGGGACTTTCCTCCGCAACAGCAATTGAGCTGCCTCTGAAGACAGCGGCAGGACTTCAGCCGCGGTTCCTTTGAATCGGGCCCCGCGGTGCCTAAAGCCAGCCCTGTTAGGCACCACCAAAGTATACACGTAAACTAGTAAGTGAAATGAGTTTGGTGGCTTCCAGCTCATTTGTGGTGTACTCCTGCCCTACTCACAACAGCATCACCCTGGTCAGCTTAATGAGCTTCCTCTGCCCAGCAGAGGTCCAAGACCAAAACTGCCACCAGATCCACGGGGTCTGGATAATACTTCTGAGAAGCATCTGGTTGTTTGTATGTTTATGCAAAGCCTCAATCTTCTGAAGCGCAGCCACCACTCACATGCATATCCTACACTGGAGGTGCACTGGAAAGCTGTGCCTTAAATTCCTCTGCTCTTGGCTTCAGCCAGCATTATTCAGTCAGTCTCTGCATGCGGAGGACTAAAATTCATCCCAATATTTGTACAACAGAAAAATGAGGACACTGCTCAATCCTCCACATACCTGCTGTGCTCTTCATCTTGAAATCAGCCGGAGGGGCATGGCCTCTATCAGCGACCTGCAGGATGCTAAAACAGCTCAGCACTATCCCACGGTGTGGGAGGACCAGCACAATGCAGGCGCTTCTCAGTAACGGTTTCCCGTAGCCTCTGCAGCCAGTGCCACTCTGCATGTTTCAAAGCAGCCAGGCATGAGGCCTTCCCAAACCTCAGGATGATGACCATTTAAGAGGCAGCATATATCGCCATCAAAGTGGAACTGAAGATGCTCACAAAAAAAATAATGCTGGTTTGCGAGGCAGACCCAGCTCTGCCTCTTTGTGCCTAGAGCGAAGTTAACTTGGAACCAGAGCATTTGTAATGAGTTTAAAAAATAATCAGAGGCTATGGATCTGGATCTGCTCTGTTTGGATAGTAACTCATTGACTCTTCTCTAGTGGCATGATATTTTGAACTCTGCAAAACACTAATTATTAAACACTTTTCTAATTTATTTAGATTGCCCTTGCATATTACATGTAACAATATTTAATGAAAAATTACATTAAATGGAAGGACAGATTAAAAATATAAAGTTTCCTTACCTGTGCAACTAACAATAAATTAAGGTGCATCTACACTTGAATTTTTAAGTTGTGTTTTAACAAGTATTAAACAATATGACTACAAATCCTAGTGTAGACACTATACTTAATGTTCGTTCCTGGACTTCAGTTGAGGGTTAAACACAACTACAGACATATATTCATCCTGTCTACACCAGAATTTACAATTGTGTAAATTAACACAATTAAAAATTCAAGTCTAGACATCCTTTAGGGGATTAGAACCATAAATTCCACCACCCATGAAGTTTGCATTGTGAAATTAGACTGGTCAGTCTCACTTCCAGGTCCATATGCACTAGTGCAAAGCTCATGGTTACTCGGACTGCACAAAGAGATGTTGCAGAGTAGGGTTTAAAACTTTACCAGAAATGGTTAGCACTGTTTTTTTTTTTTTAAATATGTTAAAATAGAAAACAGGGGTTTGGGGGTTTTTTTAAGATTTTTTTTTTTTAAAGAAAGCACACCCCAAATACTGCATTTGAGGCTCAAGCTACTGCTCCCCCCATATTCCTTTGCACTGATTTTTCTCTTACCAAGTTGGCTTTAGTAATCCATTCTGTTCTAGCAGAAGAGGTCAAAAGTGTTTCCCACCTGGTGGTTATTTGGTAGCCTGCGTGCAATGGTCTCTATACATATAAAATCCACCATCAACTGCACTAGTTACTTAGATAATAAGGTCTCTGGGGCCATTTCTTTGTTACATGCATATGTAACGCCTACCACAGTGGGATCTTAACTCCCGACTGGGACTGCCCTACCACAACACAAATAAACGTCTCAGAGAGGGCATGGAGTGCATCGGCACAACTACTGGACTCACATTTAGCGATGGTACCTATGGACCAGAACTCACGGCTCCTAGGCAGGGAGCTATGGAGCGATTGCACTGTTGCAGCACTTGATGGAGCCATGTGGGCACAGAGGACTTCCCAGCGAGGCAGTGCAGCCTGGAATCAGGAGACCTATGTTCTATTCCCAGCTGTCATTGATCTGCTGGGTGACTTTGGGCAAGTCACATCACTGCCCTGTGCCTCAGTTTTCCCATCTGCAAAATGGGGATCATGATACTGACATTCTTTATAATGATCCCTGAGATCTACAGGTGAAAAGCACTAGATAAGAACTATGTATTACATTTTCCAGACTAGCGCACCTAACACAAAGTTTACCAACATTGAAGATGGAGGCGGAAAAGATTAGAAAGAACTAAAAGGAGTATATTAAGACCCAGATTTTATCCCGTCAGCTGACCTAACAAGTCAGACTTGACAAATAAGTTTGGATTTTGTTTTCTTTTGCCATTTTGTAGAACTAAATCCTCCAGCTTTAGGATTACTTCTGTGCTGTAAGCCTTTGAACAAACACTGAATAATCAATCTTCTAAGCTCTCCTGGTGAGAGCAAGCTATATCCACACCACCAGAGCCAATGATTTAAAGAGCAATTACGGTGCAAACATGGCTCTTATCAGCATGATCAATATCTGTATCTGGAAAAGCTTCCTAGTGGGGGAAATAAAACATTGATTTTTAGTGAAAAGGCATATTCCATCATCCTGTGCCATATACCACATTCAAAAGAGGTCTTGACACAAACAGTCTTGTTTTAGCACACAGAAAAGCCAAATTGAAATGTATCAAAATCAGAAGAGAAAGAGATCGACAGCATAAACTGCAGGACAGCACCCCATAATTAGGAAAATTTTAAGATTTTTAAAGCCAGTTTCCAGAAACACCAAGTCACCAGGAATTTTTTTCTGACAGCACCTGCACAGCCGGATCCCTATTCAACAGCAGCTCCCGCACCGCTGGCATGACTGGGACAGGAGCAGAGCTTACGCCAATTAAACAGATGCTCAGTGGAACTAGCATCTGAGGGCAACGCAGTCTAGTGGCTATAACACAGGACCAGTCTTCAGGCAGTCCAGCGTTGCAATCCCGGTGCTGTCCTCAATAAGTTGCAAAGCCCTGATCAAGTCACAAATTCCCCAGCTCAGTTTTTCCTTCCTTTATTTCTGAAATGGGGGTGGTTCTTAACTGCTGGGTGAGGCTGTTTTTTCAGCACCATGCAGAGGGAAAGCACTGCATAAGTCCTACGCATTGTTATTCTGTAACACATGCCCCCAACACTCACTTGTCTGCATCTGGAAAGGTTTCTTTTCCTTTTGTTCTTGGGTTGTGGACTTGCTTAGGATGGATTTAAGCACTGGGAAAGCAATCAGAGCCTGCCAGCCCTAAGCACTTCCCAAGCTTCCCCACCAAAGGCTAAGGAGAAAAACCCCAAAGCAGCACTTTATATGTTCATATATAAAAACTTCCTCTTCACCCGGTCACACTGGAGCTTCTACCATATGAACAGGTCACCCGACAGTACAATGATTTCCTCACTTTATGGCAAGATCCAGTTCAGCTGCCCTGCACAGATTTAAACCCAATAAGGGCTTAGGGTTTTCGACTTCTCGAGGGCGAATTTTAAGGAGTTAAGGAAATTAGTTAGGGAGGTGGATTGGACGGAGGAACTTGTGGATTTAAATGCGGAGGAGGCCTGGAATTACTTTAAGTCGCAGCTGCGGAAACTGTCAGAAGCCTGCATCCCAAGAAAGGGGAAAAAAACCATGGGCAGGAGTTGTAGGCC
>NC_133781.1:29018062-29056917 GCF_003597395.2 Chelonoidis abingdonii
CAGGTCAGCCCTAACCCAGGGGTCGGGCAAACCCAATTTCCAGGGACCCCTAATCTTCAGGGGCCCCAAAACCCCATTTCCTAGGGCTCCTAAACCTAGTGGGCCTCAAATCCCCATTTTCAGGGGTATCACTAACATTAGGCCTCAAAACCCCTTTCCAGGGTCCCTAACCATAGGGCCCCAGGAACCCCATTTCCGGGGCCCCTAACCCCAAAGGGCCCAAACCCCCCATTATCAAGGGGGCCCCTGAAGCCCAGGGACTCAAATCCCCATTTCCTTTGTTTCCTACCCTACAGGACCCAACCCCATTTTCCAGGGGCCCCCCAAACCCAGAGACCCCCAAAACCCCATTTCAGAGGGCCCGTAACCCTAGGGGTCCAACCCCCTATTTCCAGGGGCCCGTAACCCTAGGGGACCCCAACCCCCCATTTCCGGCCACTAACCCCGGGGTCCCAAAAACCCCATTTCAGGGACCCCTAACCCCAGTGGGCCCCAAAACCCCTTTTCCAGGGACCCACTAACCTCAGGGCCACAACCCCCCCAATTTCCATGCGGCCCCTGACATCAGCGGCCCCAACAAATCTATTTCAGGTGCTCCTAAACCTAGGGCCCCCCAAACCCCATTTCAGTGGCCCTAACTTCGGGAGCCCCAAACCTATTATTCAGGTGCCCGTAGTGGTTACGGGCCCCAACACACATTTGCCGGGGCCCCTAAAGTAAGGGCCCCAAAACCTCAGTTCAGAGGCCCCTAAAAACCTAGGGCCCCAAAAAACCCAATTTCCAGGGTCCATCAACCCCTAAACAGAGGTACCATCCCCGATTTCCAGGGGGCCCCTAACTCAGGGGCCCCAAACCGCATTTCCAGGGGCCCCTAGCCTAGGACCAAACCCCCATTTGCAGGGGACCCATAACCCCAGGGACCAAAACCCCATTTCCAGGAATCCCTAACCTCAGGGGGCCCCAACCCCCCATTTCCAGGGACCTCTAATCTCACGGGCCCAAAACCCCATTTCCAGGGGCCTCTAACCACAGGGGCCTGAAAAACATCACTCCCAGGGCCACTAAACCATTGGCCAAATCCCACTTCAGGGGCCCCTACCCCAGGCCCCAAACCCCATTTCCAGGGGCTCTAAAGCCTAGGGGCCAAAAACCCATTTCCAGGGTCCCTTACTCTGGGGCACAAAACCCCATTTCGCATAAGCCCCTAAACCACCAGGGGCCCAAAACCCCATTTCCAAGGACCCTAAACATAGGGGCCCCAAAACAGCAGGGTTCCAGCAGCCCCTAACTGGGGGTCCGAGCCCAAAACCCATTTCCGGGGCTCCTTACTTTAGCGGACCCAAACCCCATTTCCAGGATTTCCCTAAACCCCAGGGGCCCGAAAACCCCATTTCCCAAAGGGCGCGGGGGGGAACTAACCCCAGTGGTCCCAAATCCCCATTTCAGGGGCCCCCAACCCCAGGGACCCAAAAACCCCATTTCCAGCGGCCACTAACCCCACGTGGCCCCGCAACCCCATTCCAGGGGCCCTAACCCCAGGGGCCCTGAAAACCCCATTTCCAGTTGCCACTACCCAGGGGCCCAAAAACAACCATTTCAGGACCCATAACCTCAGGGCCCTAACCCTCCATTTCCAGGGGCCCCGTAAACATAGGGCCCCAAAAACCCCATTTCCTGGGGCTCCAAACCCTTGGGCTCAACCAACCCATTTCCAAGGGTCCCTAATCTAGAGGCCCCAAACTCCATTTCCAGGGGCCGCCTAACCTCAGGGGCCTCCAAATCCCATTTCCAGGGCCCTAACCCTACGGGCCCATACGCCCATTTCCAGGACCCCAAACCAGTAGTTTACCCAAAAAACCCGATGAACAAGGGCCCCTAACCTCAGCCCCAAAACCCCATTTCCAGGGGTCACTAACCCAGGGACCCAAAACCCCATTTCCAGGGACTCCTAATCTCGGTCGCCCCAACACACTCATTTCTAGGGGCTTCTAAAGCCTGGAGAGAATTATTTGTCCCCCTTAAAACCCTAAATTGGTACCAACAAGGTGCCTCAAATGCGCTATCAAAACTGGACTCATATTAGGAGTAGACTTCTGAAATTAGAGACAGGGTTACGAACCATTAAGGGGAGTGAAGCTTCTTGGAACAGCCTTCCGAGGGAAGTACACACCCAGTGGGGTGCAAAAGACTTATTTCTGGCTTTAGATAAGCATTGATAAGTATTATGGGAGGGGACATGTTATGATGGGATAAGTTTAAATTTTGGGCAATATTGATCTCATTGGATTTATCGGCAGATAAGGTCTGTCTCAGTGAGTCTGTGGAGGGGATTGTTGTAGATTTGGGTATCGGAACTTGCGTTCTGAGAGAATTCTTTCTTGGCGGTGCTAGCTCGCTGAGTGCTGGTGAGTCTTGCCCACATGCTCAGGGTTTAGCTGATCGCCATATTTGGGGTCGGGAAGGAATTTTCCTCCAGGGCGGATTGGCAGAGGCCCTGGAGGTTTTTCGCCTTCCTCTGTAGCGTGGGGCATGGGTCGCTTGCTGGTGGATTCTCTGCAGCTTGAGGTCTTCAAATCACAATTTTGAGGATTTCAATAACTCAGTCACGGTTAGGGGTTGTTATAAATGTGTATGGGTAGGGTTTTGTGGCCTGCCTTGTGCAGGAGGTCAGACTAGATGATCATATTGGTCCCTTCTGACCTATGAGTCTATGAGTCTAAGGGGGAATCAGAGAGCATCCAAAGAGGAATGTTTATAAACCTTGCATGGGTGTGAGGGAGCTAAATTTGTTCTCCACATTTTGGTCCCTTTGTTGTTCCAGCCTTTGGCATCCCAGATACAAATCTGAAAACTGCACTGCAGATGCTCATTGGAATTTGTTCGCACAGTCGAAGCCAACGCAAATCATTCTTGGCACAACTGGGCTATGGCTTTACAAATCACTTAAATATCCTTACAATATCTTTATAATGCAGAGACGGATCCTCCCCACTTTGCTAAAGGAATACATCCCATCTTTTAAAAAAAGCCCTCAATATGCTTTCATACATCTGCCCTGAAATTTCTCCTGAATTAATATTCCTGAAGTCTTTGAGCTCCAGAAATCTGGCTTTCATTTCTCTTCTCATTCTCAGAGTAACGAAAAGTGATTCACATCCCTAGTCAAATAAGAAATCATATAGAGAAAATACATAAATGATTGTGTTTAATGAATGAAGCAGAGGGAGAGGTGCTGAATGGGTTAGTTGATCAGACTGCACTACAATGAAATTTGAGATTGAAGGGGTTCTTCAATTTACTGAAATCTGTTTCCCCCTTTTTAACAGAGCTTCCCCTTCTGCTATCCAAGTTCCATTTAACTCTTTGGAGATGGTGCTATTTCTCACAGAATCACAGATTATTAGGGTTGGAAGGGACCTCAGGAGATCATTTAGTCCAACCCTCTGCTCAAAGCAGGACCAATCCCCACTTCCCTAAATGGTCCCCTCAAGGATTGAACTCACAATCCTGGGTTTAGCAGGACAATGCTCAAACCACTGAGCTATCCCTCCCCCGTCATTCCAGTCCAGGCAGCTTCCAGAAGATGAGACAAAGAGGTTGTGACACACAAGTTTTTTTGGTGCGGTGCATGCGTGCCTGCCTCTGGGAAGGATGTTTTGGTATCTTAATGACTTGATCAATGCCAGGTATGCTAGTGGCAGATCACGTGGGGAAGCCAGAAGTGATCACAGCAGTGTCTTTTCTTTCAATCATGTCACTTTGCACCAGACTTCTTCTGCAATCATGCACATGGTCTGCCGTCATCTTCACACACACAGGCATGCCACCCCCATGCTGACTCCCACATAAGGATATTGCAGGTTGCGATCTTCATGCATGTCACAATTCACATGATCACATTGACTGCATCTTCAGGCTCACTCACACGTACAGAAAGTCACGTCACGCCACGTAAATCAACCCTACTAGGGGAGATGACATTCCAGCTTGATCCTCTACCATATTTCACTTTCTTGCTAAAGCACTTCTGGGCTACAGAGACAAACTGCTGAGTGACACACTGCATAATGATCCCAGTAATGAGCAAGGAGTCCAGCAGAGTGGCATTACAAGAGAGATGGAGGGATGGGAAATGAGCTATCCAGTGAGTTCTTAATTTAAGCAGCTGTGGAATATGAAATAAAAATAGAATTTAGAGCCCTAATAATAGGTTGCCAGGTGAAGCCAGGAAATTAAGCCAGCGGAAAATATTGCCGAGAGCTAGGAAACACAATTCGGGAACTGACTCCACTGTTTAAGGGACATACACCACAGTCAACATCTCCGTTCCTTTCACACCTGCTAGCAGATCTGAATTCATAGCGTGCGTCCCAACTGAGTTTAATTAGCCTCGTAGACTAATGAATCTTGGCTAAATCAAAAGTGGCGCAGAGCCCAACAGTCACGCTGTTAGGTACATGACGTTCATTTCTGACTGCCAAGAAGGCTGACTCTTGGGAGAGAATCACATGCTGTGCAAATAGATTGAAGGGCTGGGGAGAGGGGTCGTGGGTGGGATCTTTCAAAGCTGGGTCTGCTTTTTTCACTCACACAGCTGTGAATAGATAATGGCACTGGAGAATAGCACAAGGCCACAAGGAGAGAGCTAGTCAAATCCCCCACTCGTTTCAAAGGAGATATTCCATAGGATCTATGAGAATTCTCCTGATCTCCCCCTAGCCTGTCGACACTGCAATCCTGGGGTGCGATCACCGTGCCACCAGACATGTCTACACTAGCTCTCTTCTAGCTAGCTCGGACACCACAGCAATGAAACCGCAGCAGTCCCGGTTAACCCCCCAGGTAACTACCCAGGATTCTAGGCAAGCTTTCACAGCTTACACTGATGCCTGTATGTCACAGTTTCGCGGCTCCGGTACCTGAGCCAACTACATTAAAGCTATCTCAGGTACGTCCACATGAGTGGCAACCAGACCCTGTGACTGCAGCGCAGACATCCCCGTACTTGCCAACGGCCAGCACCTCCCACACAGAACCAAGAGACGTGACTGGATTCTAGGAGACAAACAGACAAACCCTAAAGCAACATCCTGCTAACCCTGGGCTGTGCCAGCTTCCCTGGATTAACGGAAGAAGCTGCTACAAAAAGAGGCAGAGCCTCTGTAGTTCCCTGATAGCGCCCAAGCCAGGTCCCCAGCCTGGCGTGCACACTGTGGGAGGGATCCATTGGGGACACTTAACCTCCAGCTGACTGATGGGCATTAAAGAGCCCATGACAACTTCTGCAGTCTGGGAGTCTCCCAGCCACACTAACTGGATATTGTATTAAACCTAACTCCCAAGAAAACTTATTTTGTGCTCTCTTCACTGCTTACCACCCCAGCCACATCTCAGGAAACATGGTAGCAATTCACCCTGCCTCGCTCCATATAATAGAACACCCAAAGGTCCTGTCCTGCACCAAAGGCACAATAGTATTGTTCCACTGTAAACTTAAAACAGCGGAAAAGATTTAAACAAAAAAAAAACAGCAAAAAAAACCCCGTTGCTGAGCTAAGAACTTGTAGGACACATTCCGTCCTGGAGAGCACTGGCAACAGCCCAGAAAATAAGGATGCGTTGACAGGGAGGCCATGACAGGCGGTACTTGCATCGAACAGCAGGACACAATATTAAAAGGTGCCAAGAGGCAATTTCACATGCACTAATTTAGAAAGAGTTGGATTTTTAAAAAATAATCTATGCAGCATTTTTCGCATCCCAAGGGCTCTTTAAAGCTGTGAGCTGGACAAGACAGCAACTCCGTGGGCAAATAAAGCAGTTCTACACACTCAGTACCCAGCCTAGGATGCTGCTTTACTGAGAAATGGAAAACAAGGGCAAAGTCATCGGATTTCTCTCTGCCTTGTTTTGAAGCGAGGAAATACCCGACACATGATGCAGCCTTTTCTAGTCCCAGCTAAAAACCTCTCTTTCCTGACAAATGGCACATGAATTCTCTTGAGATCTAGCACCCTCTTGGAGAGGGAGGGGAGCGCTGAAAAACAACTCGCTGAGAAGTCATTGTGCTGATGCGTGAGAAAGTTCTGCCTTGGCTCGCTCTTTCTAGAAATAATCATTTAAAACGTGACATTTATGAAAACAGGGTCTTCGGCTCCTGATGTCAAGTGGGGATTGAGCATCGGGAAACAGATGAACTAAGCAAGAAAGATCCTATTCTCAAATTCCCTTAGCAATAGACCAGAGAACGGCAACAGATGACATATATGCAGGCAGAACACAGTCTGAAGTTTTCCTGAAAATGAGATTATATTTAGCTGGGTGAGAACTGCCAGGAATCTTAACTGGCTGAGTTTGCGAGGCCTTATACGAGACTCAATGGCATTTGTCTGGCTAGGTAACGGAGTAATTTTTGAATGCTACATCCTATTAGTTCCAAAGTGTCCAGGAATGTTGTAGGCATCTACAGCCAGAACTCTATTGATCTGGGGAGGTGGAAACTGGGCGGAGGGAGCTGCTGTCACCTGTTGATGGCACCCCTCAACACCTTCCAGCATTGTACCCCTGTTCAGCCTCCCAATAGAATTTAACACACTGACACTGAGTGACAACTCCAGCAAAAAGAAGAGAAAAAATAATGGGGGAGAAGGAAGGAGAGAAAGGAGGATCTGGGGGTGTACACAGAGCCCTTGGCATGGGGGAGGAGAGAACGGGGAGCACACAGAGCCACTGAGATCAGGGAGATTATAGCAGAATGGGGGGAGCTGCAAGGGGTCCCTGAAATAGAAGAGGATGGGATGGTGGCACCCAACTAGCTTGTGGGGGAAGTGGAGAGTTGCAGGGAGCAACGCTGCATGCAATAAGCTCATCTTGCATAAGCTACCAGCGTGTGACCCACTGAGCAGTGTAAATCCAGAGTGGCTCCACTGAAGTCAATGAATTACTCTAGATTTACATTGGTTTAACAGCAGATTTTGGTCCAGAGTGTGTATTACCTAGGAGCTTAGCATGCATGTACGTACATTTTCCTTATTCAATAGAAATTTTAAGGCTAGAAATTTAAACAAGGTGATATAGATCATTAGCCATTTAAATCTTAAATCGATATTAAAACAGCCAGAGGCACTCATCTTTGATTCATTTGGATTTTAATAGCTAGCCTCAATGTGTGCTGTAAGTGGCGTTTTTTCAAGCTCAGTAGCGTACCACGTGTGGTGCAAATGTGTCAACGTGATTACG
The DNA here is from genome assembly GCF_003597395.2 of Chelonoidis abingdonii. Classification (NCBI taxonomy): domain Eukaryota; kingdom Metazoa; phylum Chordata; order Testudines; family Testudinidae; genus Chelonoidis; species Chelonoidis abingdonii. The sequence continues at coordinate 29,025,302 of NC_133781.1, forward strand.
AATGTAATGGGACCTTCCCAACTAGGAAATGTTACATTTTGCATAAGGAACCCATCCATTCTGTAAGCTGTAACCCTTTCATGAATATTTCATTCACATATGCCGGGTGCTGACTGAAAATCATGGCAATGAATCAAACAGTCTTTCACCGCTGCAAAGGTTGTCCCTTCCCCCAACAGTCCATCATCTTGCACGTACGTAGAGCAAGGAAAGAAGAGAGTTTACGTGGTGAGTTTTTGCAGACTTCCACCCACAGCACTTCTGACATCATGCACTCTGCAAGGGACTCTCTTCCAGCTCCCGAGTCACCAGCAGAGAGATATTACAACAAAGGGGGCGTCTACACTGCAATCGAGCGGTGCACCAATAAAGGGCTGTTACAATGGGAACATTTGCCCTTCTCTCCAATCAAAGAGAGGGAAAAAATATAAAGGGAACCTGATTCGGTTTTGTAGGATCACCCAGGAAACTGACAGCAATTGTAAAACTTGCAAAAAAAATTGGCATAAATTCTGCTCGTTGATACTGGTGTAAATCCAGATTAACTCCACTGGCTTTGCCATCTAAACACAGTGCATTCATCACCGTCAGCAAAGGTTTGGTTAGCTGAGTTACTACAACTCATCACTAGGAGTTGCCTTAAGGTTTTTTCACAGAAAGAAGTGAGGGCTCCTGTCGGAAGGATTGTGTGTTAGGTCATGTCAAAGAATCACTAGAAAAGAGTGAGAGGCACCACGCAGTAGGGTCTTTGTGTCCTTTCTGAGTGAGTCTTAGTCTAGCTGAAAACATGGACGGGAGTCTTCCATTAACCACTACAGATGCACTTCTCCCAGGACCAAGAAGGGCTTTGAAAAGCGAGAATATAATAAAGTATTTCAGAAGTTACCACTGAAAGACAGGGATGTACACGCTCTATTGACTCAAGTCACCGACACACAGAAAAGGCTAACAATCATCACTTGCTTCTGCTGGAGTCAATGGATGTTCTGAAGCAGACGACAAGCCAAGCTTTCAGAAGAGACAGGAGAGAAGGGGGTTGATTTAGAGGAAGGATTTCATGATTACAAGGATGCAGCCAGGTAACATACTGGAGATGTTCGTTCCCTATGAATTACAGCTCTATTGTCACTTGGGGCAAAAATGTACATCCCAGAATTCAACCCACCCCATCTCTCAGCTGGGTTAAGGGGTCCCCTTATCTCCTTTATCTCATTCCTCTTTTTATCTCACTAGCTCCTTTCCCTCCATTTCTTCCCCTCTTTCATCCTCATGTTACTTGTAGAGTTTTGCCCAATATTTTCAGAGATGTAAAAGGGGCATTAGGTTAACGAGGCAAAGGGCTCTCTTGTACTGCCTGCTGCACAGGTTTTCATTGAAAGGGGTTTTCTTTCTGAGGGGTGGAAGATAAAAGCAGCAACTGCTGAAACCACGGCCGGCAAGGGGAGGGAGTGACCAAGGTCCAATCCAGACTTGGAAAGCGCTTACTGTGGTGCCCTCCGGACCGGCACCAGGCAACGTACTGGTGCAAATGGCAGGAGCTGACCCCAGAACAATGCCACTGAAGGTAAAAGAGAGTGTATCAAAGTGTGATTCGATCCATCCTAATGTACCGAACCAAGACCAGGCCAGTCGCTGAAAGATAAATCAGTGTGCTCGCCGCCATGGAAATGAAGATGTTGAGGTGGTTGCACGGTTGGACACTCAACGATAGGAAATGAAATGAGGTTGTAAGGGACTTAATGCAGGTTGCACCAGCTGAAGACGAGTTGAGGAAGGCCAGGCTGCATTAGTGTGGGCACAGCCAGCAGGGACCTCAGAGCCGTGTCAGTAGGATGGCTCTTGCAATGAGCGTAGATAGAAGACGACCAAGTGGAAGACCAAGGGTTGGAGCTGGCATCAGCAGACCTCAAAGAAACCAACTAGCACAACAGCCTGGCACATGATCATCAGTGTTCGAAGAAGGCTGTAAAAGTCACCAATAGAGAAATGGCAAGAAAGAAGAGAAACTGCTTAACACAGGTAGAACGGACTGTGCATTGTCAAAAGGACAACACACCTAGATTATATTCACTGTGTCATTCAGAGCGTGGGACCCTGGGTCAGGAGACCAGGGTTCTAATCCCAGCTGAGCCACTCACTCCCTAAGCAACCCCTGACAAATGACTTCACTGCACTCTGACTCAGTTTCTCCATTTGTAACATGCCCTGAAATCCTCAGATGAAAGGTGCTGTGTAGCTCTGCAGTTGATCCACTATAACCCCCAGATCTTTATTCACGTGTTTGAAGTCTGGCATGTGCTTAAGTATTCTGCAGAATGGGGGCCTCACTGAGTTGGTCAGAACCACAGAGGAGCCAGGCTTTAGGACTCAGGAAAGTTCTCTTACGCTGTTCCTCGATCCCATGACTCTGTGTGGATCATTAGAGAGTTGTGCTTGGAGCCAAGCGCGATCTCTCTCTCGCTCTTCCACTAGCTCACTTGAAATGAGGGAGTCCCCTAGCAAGAAACCACCTCACAACGCAGCTTCTGTAGGAGCCACCATGTTCACTTCAGTCCACTCCACTGCTGAGGAACGTTAGCCATCCATGTGGTGAATCCCACCTGGCATCTGAGGCACTTCATAGTCCTTCTAGTTACTGGCCTAGCTACTTGTTCACTTCTGCAACTCCTCACTGACTTCCCCTGGGAGAACTCTGCGCAGGCATGGATGCGGGTGGGTGCATGCACACACACAAAGCAAAAGGCAAATTTAAAATAGGAATCAGCCTGCATTGTGTTCCACACTCAGAAGCGGGCCCTTGACACCTGAGTACTGGCTCTGATTCTGCCCCTCCTCCTAATCCACACAGGTGCATCTCCACAACCTCCTCTGCAACCAGGCCACAGCAGGGACATTCCAGGGCCGGGCTTAGGGTGCAACGCATTTTGGCGCATACACAACCTGAACTGACCCTATGCACCCAGCTCCTGCTAGGCCAGAGTCTAATCACTGTGGGTGAAATGCACACCCATGCAGAGGGCTTACATAGGCCATAAGTGGTGCATGGCCCTTGGCTGGCCCCTCTGCACGTGGCTGAATTTTACCGTTTAGGGGAGTGCTTCTCATGGTGTCAAGGAATACAGACCAACATTAACACAGCCTCTGCAGCATGACCATGCACCTGGTGATAGGAGGGGAGAGGCAATTACACCAGTCTCATGTCTGGAGACTGAATCTGGCCTTGACTTTAACAGGTTGTTAGCAGTTAAGCCTGCATGCATATCCCCCACTGCGTTAACACTCCGAGACTAGAGATGTGCATTTCACGGCACTTCACTTTACACGTCTGCTTGAGACGGAGTACAGGCAAAATGGCTCCAGAGGAAGCATGTGTATTTTCAACATTGCTTTAAATAACTGATAATTTTTTTGTATAGACCTCTGCAACTGCACTCATAAAAATGAACGCAGCTCTTCTCTTACAAAACTGGTACCTAGAACTGCTTCAGCTAATACCCAAAGATGGAAGGTCAAAGCACTGTCAGTATAAAGAGAAAGATGATGTTCAACACTCGGGGGCAAAGTAAAACCCAGATGACATGTTTGCAGAGCGCTCACTAGAGGTCAGTCCAGATGGTATCCACACCTGTTGCAACTGCTCTTTCATCCAGTGGGAACAACATGTAGACAAGAGGGCATGAAGGCAACAGACAGATATGGAAGGAAATGGAGCAGCCTCCCCAGCTTACTGAAAAGTAGGGTACAGACTCCTGTTTTACTAGCACACAGTCAACTGCTCATAGGACTCCCCCACACCCAATCCCCTCATCTTCTTTTATGTAGCTCTGGGGTGAATCTCCCATTTACTGAGTGGATTCACTGACTTGAAGATACAGTAATTAGGGCCCTGATCATGTGAACACTTACGCTCATGGCAGTAAAGTTAAGTCTCTGCATGTCTTTGCAGGATCAGGGCCCTGGTTACATACGATTGGAGAGGCTTCCACTTTCATGCTCCTTCCATCAAGTCAATATCAGTCTCTCCACTCCACTCATCACTACCACCTTACACCTTTTAAGTCAATTTCAGAACAATGCAAGAGGTGCTGGATTTTTTTTAAGCTTACTTTCGTCTGGGATTTCGAAAGTTAAATTAATAATTTAACAGTGACTAATGTCAAAATTTACATTAGCAAGTACCACCATTTAGATTAATAAAATACCCATTATGTGCCCTGAGAAATTTCACAAAAACACAGCTGGTAAGTTCTTGATAGGCTTAGTGAAAGCTGCTAATTAACAAATTGCTGTCTGTCTCTATCTGCCATCGGTCTTCTTGGCAATCACACTGTCATGTGAAAATAGCTAGTTCATCCCAACAAGCAAAAAACTAAGAAAAATATCATGGAAGAGAAAAGGGTATTGATTTGTTGTCATTTTTAAAAGATTTCCCCAGCGAGAGCGAACCAACAGTGCATAATGGAAAGTTTGTGTTCTCAAAACGACTTCCATGGTTTTCATGTACAACCAAGAGCAGATGCATGTACAAAACAGAGCAGCTCTGAACTTACAGAAATATGCATGATTATTTTAAGAGTGAAATTAAATTACATTTAGGACATAAAATTGCCAGCATGCTAAAAGCTCCGAAGTAATAGACTTATCAGCTGGGGTATCAGTCTGGACTTGTTAAAGGAGCTTAAAGACATGACGCATCTAAATCCCCTGGTAACTGGACACCTAACCCCCTTAGGCTCCTTTCAAAGCCTGTCTAAATTTTTAAAAAGTTAAAAACACTCTGGTTCAGAACAGTTTTCCATAAATAATGCAACTATATAGTAAAGACTAAAATCTCACCCGAGAAGCTAATGCAGCAATTCTTTGCAGAAAGACTCACTTCTTTATTGGATGCACTCCCATCTCCATACTTGGAGGGGAGAAACTGGGGTAGTGTCTTGTGTACCAGATATGCTTAAACTCAAGAAAAATACCAAAGCAGTGAGACTATTTTTCACTAGTCATTTATCAAACTATGTTTTTCTGCCTGGTGCAGACTCTCAGTAGCTAGAGAAGGAAAATCCTATTAGATCACATTCATCTTCCCACGTAGGAAGGATCTAGACCCCCTGTAGAAGACACATCAGATATGATATGGGTGCAACACTTGATCTTCATTATACGGCCATGTAAGACCTGAACACACTCACCTAAAAGTGGAAAGCTTTAACATGCTTTCAGATTACAAAATTAGATCAGAAGTTCCCACTGGTTTTTTAAAAAAAACTGTTAAAAAGAAACAAACATTCCCCAAGACAGGACATTTTTATTCCACGTTCTAACAGCTACCACTTCTATTATCCTCCAAAATACGGAGCCACAAAGTGACCATCAGTCATGGCCCATGATTACAGCAAGCCGTTACTGATGCATACAATTCAGGATGGGAAGGCAAAAGTGACCCAGCCGCCCACTCCTTCCCAGCTGAAAAATTATCTCAAGGTAAGGGAATTTCATTTCACTGTCAAATTAGATGTCTAATTATTAATAATTCATGCAAGTGGTTTTGAGAACTGAAGGAGAAACAGAAGCAATGATTCTTGGGCCAGATGCCAGCCTGTGCCAAGAAAGAAAGAGGGAGAAAGCGTGTGTGTGCACTGAAGTGGATTAAATTTCAAGCATATTTATATTATAGTCTATGAGCCAATTTATTTGAGTTCTAACTCTGCTATTGGTATATGACAGGATGCTTGCCTGAATGAAGCCCAGTTCTACCTATCCGGATGGAGAGCTCATTCCCATAGTCCTGGTGATAAGTCGGCTCAGGGTCATACTTCTCTTTCACCGCTCTCGGATCGTAGCTCCTAGACAAGGCGGCGTGGGGAGGTTCACTGATGCCCTGAAATGGATTAAAGGGAAGTTTAACATTGTTTCCATGTACGAGTGTGCGTCCTCCTCTCTCTACATTCCCCCCCAACCCAATGCTCAAAGACAACTTTGGAATCTTCTGGATTTGGTTCACACCTCCCCGAGTTTTGGATTCAAACCAACTCAGAGGGAAGCCATCAAGCTTTGCAGGGTTACGTTGCAAGTCAGGACGACAGAATCAAGCTCACTGAGAAGCCTGATGACCTTCAGTATGTCTTTCCACAAACTGGGCCTGAGTTAAAAACTTTATGTAGTTAAAAACTAAACCAGGCAGGTTTCACAAACTAGCAGGTTTCATAGGGCCGGTTCCACAAAGCGGCAGTTTTAAGACTTTGTGGGTTTGCAAGAACTGGAATTTTGACTCCACCCTTCATCGGCAAACCTAATGCATTTCACAGAAGCTTCTGCATTGGCTGCACTCAATATACCAGGATGGATCTGACAGTGAAAAAGCGGCAGGGAACAGGATTTTAAAAAACACAACGATGTTAATTTCATGCCCATACACTCATGAATATACACCAGGTTTCAAAACAAACTCCAAATGCCACCTTTTTTAAAGAAAAAAAATCAATATAATTCAAGTATAGTTACAGTGAGAAAACCATCTAAACGTACAGTACCTTACCCTGCTGACAAACCGTGTGCTGCCGTCAGTACTGTTGAGCCCATACAACTACAGAACAGTTGAGCCCATACAACTACAGAACACAACAGTATTCTGGCTCATGCGTGGTCAAAACTGCACATTGAACCTTGCACTGCACTTCAGGAATGCAAGCAGAAAACATTCAATTTGGATTTTCAGGCCCGATTCAGGAGAGCACAAAAACACACACTCTTAACTTTAAGCATCTGCTGATGCCCATTGACTGCAACAGAACTTAAGCATGTATTTAAGTGCATTTCTGAAAAAGGAGGCTTTTCTCAATTAAGGCCTAAGTTTGCAGCACTGACAATTAGGGAGAGAGAAAAAACTAACTCAAAACTGAGCATATTTCCTTGGAATTGGGGGAAAGAATAAATAAGGATCCATACAATGTAATTTTACTGAATCATTTCCAGAGTACGATCAGACCTTTAACAGCACTGAGAATATCTGGTTGATACAGCTTTCTGCGTTTCAAAATATATATAGGTGGGGGAGGAGACAATGTGCCCATATAAAAACAAAATATGTGTGTAGGTGCTATACAAATGCAATGCGGTCCCGGTCCAGGAGTGGGGTTCCTACACAAAGACACTGTCCAAGAACGGAATTCATTGAACCAGTCAGACACAATATCATGTTTCCAGGTCAGTGTTGAATCTGCAGCAAGTCCAAATGGACTCTCCCACAGACAGTAGGAACTTGCAATACCATCGGCCAGGGAAATATGTCCCTGCGAGACAGCAAAATTGTGATTCAAAAGACACCTCAAGAGACAGGGGCACACCAAACGTATATGAAATTCACAGGTGAGGTTAACTTGACAGGCCACCAGGTGTCACTGCTGACCTCCATACACTCTGGCCTGGTCTACACTACGCGTTTAAATCGATTTAAAGAGCGTTAAATCGATTTAATGCTGACCCATCCACACTACCAACGCCCTTTATATCGATATAATGGGCTCTTTAAATCGATTTCTGTACTCCACCCCGACGAGAGGAGTAGCGCTAAATTCGATATTAACATATCGGATTACGGTTAGTGTGGACGGAAATCGACGTTATTGGCCTCCGGGCGGTATCCCACAGTGCACCACTGACCAGGACAGCAATCTGAACTCGGATGCAGCGGGCAGGTAACAGGAAAAGCCCCAGGCGAACTTTTGAATTACTTTCCTGTTTGCCCAGCGTGGAGCTCTGATCAGCACGGGGCGATGCAGTCTCAAATCCAAAAAGAGCTCCAGCATGGACCGTACGGGAGATACTAGATCTGATCGCTGTATGGGGAGACAAATCTGTTGTATCAGAGCTCCGTTACAGAACACGAAATGCCAAAAGCGTTTGAAAAAAAAAAATCTCCAGGATACACAGCGCTGCGTGACAAGCGTAACGGAAGCCAGAGACTCAAATGGACGCTCATGGATGGAGGGGGTACTGAGGACTCCAGCTATCCCACAGTCCACAGCAGTCTCTGAAAAGTATTTGCATTCTTGGCTGAGCTCCCAATGTCTGTAGGTTCAAACACAGTGTCTGGCGTGGTTCAGGGAATAGCTCCTCAGTTTCCCCCCCCACCACCACGTGAAAGAAAAGGGAAAGAAATCATTTCTTGACTTCTTTCAATGTCACCTATGTGTACTGAATGCTGCTGGTAGACGCGATGCTGCAGCAGTGAAGAGCAGTATCCGCTCCTCCCCCCTCCCCGGTGGTAGACGGTGCAATATGACTGATATCCGTCGTCGCCATCAGCCTGAGTGCTCCTGGCTGCCTCAGGAGGCTGGCTCCAGGGGCACCTGGGTAAAAAATGGGAATGACTCCCAGTTACTCCCAGTAGATGGTACAGAACGGCTGGTAACCGTCTTCATCATAGCAACTGGGGGCTGAGCTTCATCAGCCCCTCCCTTTCCTGTGTAAAGAAAGATTCTGTACTGCCTGGACTGTCATAGCCCGGAGGCTGCTCCCCTCATTTTATCTCACTAACAAGTCTCTGTTTCTTATTCCTGCATTCTTTATAACTTCATGACACAAATGGGGGGGGGGACACTGCCACGGTAGCCCAGGAAGGTTGGGGGAGGAGGGAAGCAACGGGTGGGGTTGTTGCAGGGGCACCCCTGTGAATACTGACACGGAGCAGCTGTGCTCTGATACACTGGTCCTCTAATACACTTGCCCCTTATTCTAGGCAGGACTGACTCTATTTTTAGAAACATAAGGGAGGGATTGACTCAGTCCCATAACCCATCCACACTACAACGCCCTTATATCGATATAATGGGCTCTTTAAATCGATTTCTGACTCCACCCCGACGAGAGGAGTAGCGTAAATTCGATATTAACATATCGGATTACGGTTAAGTGGGACGGAATCGACGTTATTGGCCTCCGGGCGTATCCCACAGTGCACCACTGACACAATCCTGATAACCCATCCACACTACAACGCCCTTTATATCGATATAATGGGCTCTTTAAATCGATTTCTGCTCCACCCCGACGAGAGGAGTAGCCGCTAAATTCGAATTAACATATCGGATTACGGTTAGTGGGACGGAATCGACGTTATTGGCCTCCGGGCCGTATCCACAGTGCACCACTGACACAATCCTGAGACATTTACCCAGAACCACCCGCGACAATAATGATTCAACCCAGAATTCCAAGGGGCGGGGGAGACTGCGGGAACTATGGGATAGCTACGGAAGAGCTACCCACAATGCAACGCTTCAGAAATTGACGTTAGTCTCGGACCATGGGCGCACAACACCGAATTACTGTGCCTAGTGTGGCCGCATGAAATCAAATTTATAATATCAGTTTTATAAAACCGATTTTAGCTAATTCGATATTATCCCGTAGTGTAGACGTGGCCTCAACTAGAAGACTATATGTGGCAGTAAAGAACTGAATTTCAGTAGGTCTCATTGGCACAACTCCACCAGATATAGATAGACAGACAGACAGACAAGCTGTTTAAATCCAACTTTCTGCATGTCACAGAATTTAGTGACAATAAAACCTCCAGCTTGGAAAAGGTCGCAGAAAACCTACAGAGGAAAGGGGAGGAAAGACTGGAGAATGTGTTAGATTTCAGTGCATCTCCCCTTGGAGCAGAGATCATCAGACATTGTATATTTCAGCTCCTTTCAGGGCTACTCTTTCCTGGGAAATTGCTACTTCTCTTTCTGCAGTTTTCAGGTTCTGGATTCATTAAAGGGTTTAACCCTAGAGACAAAATGAATGGCAAGGTGCTGGCAAAGCAAAGGCTGGAGGAACAAAGTGTTGAGAAAGGGATCACTGTTCAAAGCATGGAACGTAGGTGTCTTCGTTCTACCTGAGACAGGAGAGTGGCAACGTGGCTTTGGCGCTTTGATTCAGAGAGCAGCAATATAAACTAGCATACACCAGAGCTGGCAATGAGAAACCTGATGAGTAAGGTGACTTTAAAAAAATATAAAGGTTGAAGATGAATAATTAAACTAATATCCCCTCGCTTGCATAATATATTCTGACTGGTGTTATTAATGCTAATCACATATTTGCTATCATCATTCTACTGCAGTTTAATCAGGGTGCTTTCACTTCCATTAACCTGGCGATTAGAAGATGCACTGATGAGGCGTTCTTCTTTTAGAAAGGACTTCTCCTTAGCAAAACGTTACAAGTCTTTTCTTCCTCTCAGCATTTCCCAGATTTTCCGTGGGAGTTCGTCTAAGCTGGGCTGCGGTAGGATGAGGTGTGCTATAGAATATGTGATAAGTGGATGACAAAAGCATGTGGAAGTGTAAACATTTTCCATGAACTCCTGGAAGCATAAGCACAGAGAGGAACTTCACGTGCGTGCCCATTCTGATATGGACTAAAAAGGACAAAGATCCATAAATTGAATCGACTGGATGCAACCCCGCAATGCCAGATTAGCGAATGCTGACAAACTGTTCAGGAAAGCAAGACATTGCTCTCTTCTAAATTGGAGAGGGCAGAATTCCTAGCATTCAAAGGAACAAAAATCAACAATGCAGGAAGTTTGGAACAATGCAGTTAATTTCCTTATTTCACAATATTTTCCATAACCTCATGGGTTTAAGCATTTGTCATGCAAATTAGTTCAAAATAATTAAACATAGGATAAGAAGAGGGTCAAGGATAAATCTAATTTTTTAAAGGAAGCATTAATTTAACAAGAACCAATGAATGCACCAGTTGTCTGCGACTGGGTCTGCGTGAACACTGGGATCAGATTCCATGACAAGGTCTCAAATCACCCTGGCAAAACAAGAGAACAGTGAAGCAGAGGCCTGTTTCAATGCAAACTCCACAGCATGTGTTAACCTAAAATAATTTACAACCTTTCCTACATTTTAGTGTTTATTATGGGGGTGGCAGAACCTTACAAACCTCATCTGTGTTTGACTTCAAGAGCGAAGAGAGATTTCTTCCCCCAAAAAGGGTGTATGATTGTGCAACACACTCAAACACAAAACAGGAAAACACTTAAGTTCCGTGAAAGCTGACCTTACCCAGACCTGTTACTTCAGAACAGACACAATGAGATAATGGAGTAAAACTAATGAGAGGTTTTTAAAAAAAAAAAAAGTCAGGAGGATGGAGGAAAATCTGTGCTTTATTTAGTGCATTGTCACTTTTTAGTCCTTGCTAACAGACTTGGATTGGGAGTTGAAAGCATTCTGAGTTCTGACTTCTCCATCTACCTGTGTGAACTGGGAATCTGCAGGAGCCACTGTTCAATGACCCAGAGAATTGTAGGCCTGTCAGCCTGACATTGATCCTGGGCAAGATAATGGCGCGGCTGAAACAGGCCTCGATTAATGAAGAATTGAAAGGAGGGCAATGCACTTAATGCAAATCAGCACACGTTTATGGGAAACAGATCCTCTCAAGCTAACTGGGTATTTTTTTCCATGAGATTACAAGTGTGGCTGATAAAGGTAATTGTGTGACTTGGTACCACACAACATTGTTATTAAAAACCTAGACTATAAAATTAACATGGTACATCTAAAATGGATTAAAAACTGACTGATAGGTCTTAAAATATAACTGCGAATGGGGTGTGTTTCCAGTGGGACCCCACAGGGATTGGTTTTTGGCCCTGTGCTATTTAACATTTTTATGAATGCCTGGAAGAAAACAAACATCACTGACAAAGCTTGCGGATGCCACAAAACTTGGGGAACTGGTAAATAATGAAGAGGACGGGTCACTCATCCAGGATGATTTGGATCATATACTTGAAATAACTCCGCCCCTCCCACTCGGTAAACTGGGTGCAAACAAACACTACGCTGCTAAACCCTTCGTATATTGCCCGCAAAAACCAAACACCAACATCGAGAAGGAAAGAGAACCAAGGTCAACTGTGCCCAAGAGGCAACTGGGTGTGAAATGAGTCGATGACTTCAGTCCGTTCCCAGTGACGCAGACACCCATTCATAGCAAGCCCACCATCAAACCCTTTGTCAGCAGAAGCAGAGTGAGGCTACGGATTGAGCAGGTTTGGTGAGAAAGATGTTTTCTTTCCTCAGATATGGCGTTGGCTGGGAAGGGGCTAACTTGCCCTGCTGTTGTCTAGGGTGGGTGGTGTCTATGGATAAAGAGAGGCACTCAGTGGCTTTCACCAACTATTAAAATTAACTTTGAGAGGGAAAAAAGAAGAGGGAAATGTTCTGCCGTAGGGGAGCTCAACGAGGGCTCAGATGAGACACACAGAAGTGGCAGAAAGGTTTAGCAGCTGCCACTTTTTTTCAGCAAAGGTATTGATCGGAAGAACGTGGATTTTTGCAGGATGGAAGGAGGTTCAAGTGACTGAAAGACTTGGGTAAAAAACCATCTGCAACCTAAAAAGAACTCTCCCTCTGTCTCTCCATTCTGTCAGCCCCTCAACAGCCTCTCCACTGCCACCTCCATGGCTAGTCCCATGCTCCCACTTCTCCAAGCAGGGAACACTTTCCCTAAAACCTACCAGGGTCAGCCTCTGATCCTAAAAAGTCACTGGCTTACAAGAAGTGACCTAATCTGGTGGGAATGAATGAGGAAGATTCAGGTGATATTAATAAAGCTTCAACTATTAAGTGCACACAACTGGTCTAAATGATTGCATGAACCTATTCATATAATCCTGTCCTACTCTCATCCTGATTACGTTAGTCACTCCTCTCGCTTGTCATCTCTTCATGGAGGCCGTACGCTCGCCAAAGCCACAATCTGTCCTCCTGCATCAAGCGGAGCACCTAGCAAGCCTGAAGCTACAGAACAAATTAGACAAGCAGCAGCTTTGCAGTTTATCATCAGCTGATTTGCTGGCACCAGGAAGACAACCGGCTCTCATCTCTGTCCTGTCAGCACAAAAGGGTAACAAAATTAAAAGCACAGAGCATGACCAGAACATACAGGAGTCTATAAATTAAAGATTGCAATGAAAAGAAAAGATCCGCGTAAGCAACCACCAGGCTGTTAGCATTACAGATCCATATAATCAAGCAAGCCATCTACTTCTGAAGTCGAGATGCATTTGCCTGAAAGTTGGCAATGATAAAAAGCCACCCCTAGCTATTTCTTCTGCTACCCATGCTGAGTGTATCAAAAGCTTTCCAGTGCCGCTCATGCCTAAATAGAGGCAACGGGGAAGTATATTGCCGTTTCAGACGCTTATTGTCAACAGAGATATACTGACCTAACCGACACACACACACACACACCTTCTTCAATTTGAAAAATATCAGTGACCTTCCGCAAAGCGCTTGATTTATTCCAACTGCGAGTGCTCTGCGTCACTCCAATCTGCTCCCCACTCAGGCCCCTTAATTGGAACATGTCAGTGGATTCTAAAAGCATGAGGAAGGGAAGAGGAAAAGTTAGCCCATGTTAATTAGCTCGTGCTGCTAATTAGAGTTAAGTGAAAACACACCAGGGGCTAGTGCAGTTCACAATGCCCGGTGAATGAGAGACGTGGACAGGAAGATCTCTACAGCTGGAAAAGATTATTCTGGTACATGAGGTCCCAGTAAAATTGTTTCATTTTTAGATATTAAGGACAGAAGGGCTCATTAAATCCTCCAGTATAAAGCAAGCCAGAGAACTCAACATTGTGCCACTTGTGTTATTTACCGCGCAGTTTTTCCAACAGACACAATGACCAGGCAAAATCAGCAGCTGCCGTTTTTATTACCAAGAAACTGTAACAAACACACACACTCCTAAAGCAAACCTACAATTATTCTGAATGGTCAGAAAATTTCAACATCTATCCTAGTAACAACCCGGGTCGTGCAAGACTCACACGACTGGCTTCTTGCTCCCCTGAAAAACCTATCAGTGGATCTGCCGTGACAAAGCCTGCTCTTGAGATCATGTTTGACAGACCTGGGATCAGTCCCGATGGAGTTTCTCTTATATAGACAGACACTCCAATACCAGAGAACTTTGGGAAATAGATGGCTTGCCGTTCAACTGTGTACGGCTGCGGGGGAAAGGGGCGGGGGGCTTGTAATCTCTTGCAGTCTACCTTGGGAGATACCAGTTAGGTGTGTCTACTGGAAGTTTAGATCAGCGTTTCTCAGATTTTGGCCATCAGGGGCTTTTCATGCACCCACAGCCTCCTGGGTGGTGATGGGGATGGGGGCAAAGCAGCAGCCTCTCCCCGGGGCCCACCAGCAGGGGCTGGTCCCTACCCCCTTCTGGAGGAGCAGATGATCAGGTTGAGTTCTCCACCTTCCCTGGGATGGTGGGCAGCAGGCTCTAGCCTTGTGGTGGTGGGCTCCTTCCCCAGGCCACAGGGCTTCACGCTCTGGCCCCAGGCTCACCCCCTCCCCCATGTCACCCCTAGCCCCCACTGCCAACTCCACCCTCCAGCGGGACCCCACTTTTCACAGTAGCAGACTTACTAGCTAGCAAGTCTTACACAAAACAAAAAAAACCACCACCAAAAAGTAGAGCATGCAAAGCACCTTATTTGTGTTTCTATTCTGTTTAGGTCCAGTAAAGAATACACAACTGTAGATTATTCTGTCTGCAAAAAAACCCCTCTACATTACAATTATTTGGACATGTGTATGTGCATATTTATTTATTTTTCCTAAAGTTAATTAAATATTTTAGGAAAAATTGTCAGAGTGGTCACCAGCAAGAGCTGGCCGCTGCACTTTGAGGCCGCCAAAAAATTTCTTGTGAGTTCACCTGGTTTAGATTATCAGAGTTTAATCCTGAATACTCTCACTGAAAGCAACTGGTGCTGGAGTTGCTTTAGCATCTCTTAGGATCAGGACTCTCTTCCCCTTCTCCCCCCCCCCGGACTTTAAAAGAATAAAAAGGCTTAGATCTTGTGTTGTGATATTTACACACACACACACACACACACACACACACACACACACACACACACACACACACACACACACACACACACACACACACACACACCCTAACAAGCTTTGAGAAGATAGACCAGGGGTCGGCAACCTTTCAGAAGTGGTGTGCCGAATCTTCATTTGTTCACTCTGATTTAAGGTACATTTTAATGTTTTTAGAAGGTTTCTTTCTATAAGTCTATACTATATAACTAAACTATTGTTGTCTGTAAAGTAAATAAGTTTTTTAAAATGTTTAAGAAACTTCATTTAAAATTAAATTAAAATGCAGAGCCCCCCGGAACGGTGGCCAGGACCCGGGCAGTGTGTGCGCCACTGAAAATCAGCTCACGTGTCGCCTTCAGTACCCGTGCCATAGGTTCCCTATCGCTGAGATAGACAAAGGATGAGACAGGAAAGATGCCCAGAGAAGAGTCACACAGCAAGTCATGGCAGAGCTGGGAACAGAAGTGCAGTACCCTGTCCATCAGATCATGCTGCCGCCCCACGGGAGGCCGGTATGGATCTGCCATTTCAGGTTTAGTGGTTCCCAAGAACCTTTCCTCCCTGTTTCTCACTGCCAGAAAGCCTTCCTCCACCCGACTGACTTTCAACGAAACTTAGGAGGCTAAATCATTTTGAAAGTTTGAATCAAAGTCTCTAGCGTTTAGAGCACTGGGCTGGGCCTCAAGAAACAGGTTCTTTCCCCTGCTCTGCCACTGGCCTGCTGGGTGACCTTTGGCAAGTCATCTCATTTCCCCCTGCCCATGCCTCAGTTTCCCCCAACGTAAAACAGGGCTAATGACACCTGCCTTCCTTGTAAAGCATGCTGAGACCTACAAGGAGAAGTGCTCGACAAGAGCTAGGGATTATATATTGGGCTTTTGCATTCTTGCCTTCAAGAGAGTATTTTTCAAGGATTGTTGAGCAAAAAGGCTTCCAAAAAGACAGTCACCACCTCCTCCCATCACCAGTGGAGCGGATAGGAAGGAAACCCTCCTCTAATTCATTGCTCTCATTCCTTAACGCAATAATGCTTTTACACTTCCCTGCTGGCTTATGCTTCTAAAGCCGGCTGCCAGCCAACTTTGAGAACAGCCACTCCTCAGTCCCTGCCTTTCCCCCACCCCTGTCGGCAGTTCAAATGAAGAGAGTGAGAGCCTACACTGCGTAACAAACCATCACAAATGCCAAGAAAAGTCAGGTGAGAAGGGGCACCTACTCCTGTCACAGGCACTCTCCATCTCGATGCTCAAACGTACAGACAGCAGCTCGGCTTGGCAGACTGCCGCCTGGCTCAAGTCATTTCAGAGGCTTCCCCAGCCTTTGGTCAAAAATCCCCTTCGCTTTTCAACCCACTTTGTTTTTCGAAAAAACACAGCCCAAGCGGTCCCGCTGTGGAAGAGGATGTTAGGGGCAGGCAGCGGAAAAGGGGATTCCCGCTCGCTCCGGCACCCAGAATCAGTAAATGGACATTGCTCGGCTTCTTTCCCTCTGGCATTGTTCCACTCTAGGTGAATATTGGTAACAATCTCTGACCCTGCAACCAGAGCACCGCTCTGGCACTAGCCAACCTGATTTAGTACAGAGCTGCTGCTTAGAACTGCCCTGCAGTTAAACAGGACCTACTTGCTATGACAGCATGCCCCCCTCTCCTGCCCAAGCTTTTGCCATTACCATGAGTCCCTCAAGTTTATATAGACTAACAGACGTTTTGGAGCATGAGCTTTCGTGGGTGAATACCCACTTCGTCGGATGCATGTAGTGGAAATTTCCAGGGGCAGGTATATATATGTAAGCAAGAAGCAAGCTAGAGATAACATGCATCTGACAATAGAGTGGGTATTCACCCACGAAAGCTCATGCTCAAAATGTCTGTTAGTTATAAGCTGCTACAGGATTCTTTGCTGCTTTTACAGATCCAGACTAACACGGCTACCCCTCTGATATTCAAGTTTATATGTCCCACCAGCAACCCCTGGCTTCTTCAGTCTGCTGCTGGGGACTTTCCACTCCCCCAACCTCCTGCAGAGAAACTTAGTCGAATGGGTTACCCTAGGCTTCAGCCAACTCATTGTTCCAAGGTGCTTCCAGCTGAATGGGAAACCATTAAAGGCCTAACGACCCACCACTGTACCTGCTAGGCAGTGGTTCTCAAACTTTAGTATTGGTGACCCCTTACGCACAGCAAGCCGCTGGGTGCAACCCCCCCTTATAAATTAAAAACTCATTTTTTATATTTAAAATATAAATGCTGGAGGTGAAGCAGGGTTTCGGGGTGGAGCCTGACAGCTCACAACCCCCCACATAATACCCTCACAACCCCCAGTTGGAGAACCACTGGGCTAGAGTCACAGAATCATAGAATCATGCTGACTCCACACCCACTTTGCGGCATTCCAAAACACCAGTCTATCACAGCTTCCTAACATCAACTAGAATTCGTAAGTTACACATAGCTCCCCTAAGGCGTCAGCAGTGCTATAAAAATGGACAGTGATTGATGCAATGCCTACTACTGTCAAGTTTCTTCCTGTGAACTATTGGTATTTGAATCTCATGTGCCACACTACAGGAGCAGAATCCCTTTACAAATTTAATACAGCTATTTCTTGCCATTCAGATAGGATCTTCTTCACACTTCAGCCCTTCTCCACCCTACAGCCAAGTGTCTTATTTTTAGAGTTAGGGATGTTACCTTCTATCGTTCCTGACCATGTGGATAGAGAATTGATCTGGTGCTCAATTTCCATTAATTGTATTCAAGAAGAGATGGGCAGGGGGAGAAACAGATCTGTCTGAATGGGAGAGACAACAGAAGTCTCGTTACTTTTTCCAATCGCGCCTCAGATTCCAGCTTGAGAATGTCTCTCCGTATTCTGGGATTACACTTCCAAAGGAAAACTCTGCTCCCTCTGCTGCTAAAGAAACCAGGTCAAACTGCCCGGGTCTGAACGCTTGGGAATAGCAGCACCTGTTCCTTTGGCACCACTAAGAACCAGATTCCAACAGCAATTGTTGACTTTCCTGATGGGCTAACAGCAAGCAATGCTTTCCGCTCTAATATGAATCGGGCAGGGGAATGGCTGGTACTGATTTACCAGCAAGCATGGAAGGAATGTAAGGGGGGCGGATGTGCATAGCTCAGCAAAGCGACCACTGTAAAGCCAGGAAATTCTCACACGTTTTAAAAAAGGAGCTGGAGGAAACTTTTAAAAGTGCGTAAAGAGCCTCGTCTGTGATATTTTTCAAATGTGATTCCCAAGGCCCTTTCCAATTCTCAAAGACAAAGTTCTTTGCTCCTCCCCTTCCCACACTTCCTCGGTGACATCACATTCGTTACTAAGGCTATGGAGTATGATGTCAAAGAGGAGGAAGACTACATGGCAGTAGCATGCTGAAGGAAGAGCCAGACTGCAAGGGAAAACATTCTTGTTCAAAACAGGTACATATTCAAAATAATAGCAAAGGAAATACAAAAAGCCACTGGCTCAAGGACATGTGGCTGCTTTTAATACATTCTTCTTCAGTAGATTTCTTCCAGGATGTTAAGCGGCCCATGTGAATACAAGAACTGCCAGACTGGATCAGTCCCAAGATCCAACCAGCCCACCATCCTGTCTCCGACAGTGGCTTCAGAGGATGGCATAAGAATCCTACAGGATGCAGATAGGGGATAATCTGCACCCTACATTAGGGCTCATCCTGATTTCTAATAGTCAGAAACTGGCTTAAACCCTGAAAGTTTGATATCCCACCCAGTTTTTGTTGGTATTAATGATTCTAATTCTGGATAGTCTTGACCTGCAGATAAAAATATCCAATTATTTTCTGAATCTTGCTAAACTCTTGGCCTTAAGATCCTGTGGCAATGAGTTCCATAGTCAGTGCATTACATGACAGAATATTTCCTCCGGTGCCTTTCACCAGCACTAAATTCACCCCACAATTCTATTTTTAATTTTTCCTCCTATTTCTGCTTTTAAAGCCACCTTTCTTGTTGGGACACAACTAAATCTAGCTTGTACCTTTTACATCCTTTAACATTTAACCCTAACCCTATCAGCACTCTCACCTATCTTAAGTGACTTGCCCAAGGTCATACAGGAAGTCTGCAGCAGAACAGGGACTTCAACCCAGATTTCCCAAGTCCTAAGCTACTGCTCTGACCACTGGACCATGCTTGCTCTCTTAAAGCAGTAGTTTCCTGGCACCCTGAGATGTCTGCCCTCTTGTTCCTTTGTTCTGTAGAGTCTCTGCCCAAGGATAACTTTTGATAAGTTTACTTTCCCTGAGCAGCAAAAGGCCTCTCTTCTCTAACAGGTTTTGTCCCCAGGGAACGAGTCTAAACTGGCCCTACATAAAGCCACTACGTCAGGCAGGCTTGCTGAGTCTTTATGTTAAAAATTAGATTACTCTGCGGCCCCGGCCAGCCCATCATTCTTGGTGACAACCCTATTTATTATTTCAATGCTCAAGACTTAATTCATCTTCCACAAAGCCTGGACTTGTTCCATCACTGTCTGTTCCTTTTGGGGGGGGGGGGGGTTAATGCACTTGCTTGTTTAAAAGCAAAATTAAATGACCTTTTCAATGCGGTATGATTAATTGGAGCATTTTAATACGCTCTACAATTCACTGAAACCAGTTCAGGGGAGCATGGGGAGGGAATTATTGGGGTAATTACAAAGAATATGCTTGCATGCTAGCAAACAACTCTTATCACATCAGTCTGGAAGGCGCATTGTCTCCTTGCTCTGGTATTTACATCACAATGGTTCCTTGTCATTCTTTTTTGAAACATAGTTTTTTTGGCTTTGTAAGTGACTCTCTAAATTACTGTCATTAATGCATGGGAGGAAGGAACTAGCCTTCTAAGAGACGTAATTACCTGCTCCTGCTGGCATGTAAAGGCACGTCTGGGAATCTCACTTAGGCATGGCACAGGAGTCGATCTGCGTACTGTTCAAACTGAATGATCCTGTTCACCCCTGAATGCAGACCCACCCTTTCAGAAGAGCAGAGGGGAGGTGGATCGCCATGGATGGTTTAAAGTGACTTCTTCCCTTCTGCAAGTTTTGAAGCAGGAAGAGGAGGAAATGGGTCCGGGGCACGTGTTTTAACTCCTGCAAAGCCTTTCCCAAGAGACTCACTCGGCAGAGATGTTGAGAGAGTAAACTGAATTTAGGCTGCCAGACTAGTCAGGGCTTGAATGTGTGTCTGGGAGCTGATGAGATGGCACTGCATCCTTGTATCCTCATTAGCATTAATGTAACCCCAAATTTACTCTGACAAGGTGGAACTCAGACTCTCTTGGAATGGCAAGGCAATCTGAAAGTGTCCCTGAGCCTCAAAGAAGTGATTTGAGCAGCTGTATGCAGTTTACACACCCAGAAAATATTAAGCTGAAGCTACAGATATTGGGCAAAGCTACAGATATGGGGTATTTATCAGCAAGGGTTAAAATCCAAAATCCCCTTTCCCCTCCCTGCTTCCAGTCTCCCATGGGAATAAATTCCCCATAATGAGCTGTTATGTCATAAACGTAAACGGGGCTGGGGAAAATTTTTTTGCTAGATTCTGCTCTGTGAAAAGTGGTACCAAATGGAAGGTGGGAAATTGCAGAATTGATTTCAAATCCCCCTTCCCCGGGTCCCTGCTAAACCCATATCCAATCTGTACTGAGCTAAAACTGCCCCCGCATCTTTGTCTTACTCCTGACAAAACAAGGGCAAATGCCATTCGTAAGTTAATTCACGTCTTTTCATGGAGTAGCACGGCAGGTGATGCATCGCAGAGAACCATCCTGATGCTGTCTATTGATTAGCATGCTTTACTTTTATTATGAGCATGTGCAAAGGAGAGCAAGGGTGCCTTGAAGCATTTCCAGATGTATGCTGCTGATTACATTATGCCTCTGCCAGGTTTGTACAGGAGACAGAATTAAAGCTGACTCAAAGATCCTATCTCACAGAACTGGAACTTCTGGGGCCAGGCTCTCAGCTAGTGTAAACTGAAGTCCTCCCCATTATGCTGATTGATTCTAGGGGATGCTCTGGTCCTTGCTCTGTTGTGAATTAGCCTTGTGCATGCTCTGTTAACTCTGCCCAGCCAGTTTGCAGGGCCTCAGAATTAGGGTGACCAGATGTCCCGATTTTATAGGGACAGTCCCAATTTTGGGGTCTTTTTCTTATATAAGCTCTTATTATCCCCCACCCTAGTCCTGATTTTTCACATTTGCTGCCTGGTCACCCTACTCAGAATCTGAACTCTGACTTTGGAGCAGAGGTTGGATTTGACCTTCCCTCTCCTTTTTGTTGTGCTCCCCTGAGCGGTATCTTGGGGTAGTCCCAGCTGATCTCCTGTTCCTAGGGAAAGTTGAGTTGAAGTTTAACCTACTGCAGACACTCAGAGGAAAAACTGCGGGAGGGCTGTACTGAGTTGGCTATATGCAATCCCAGTGGGCTGCCTGCCTGTATCCTGGCTGTTAAACTTTCTGCTAAATCTGGCCAAACGATCCCCTCTTTTTACTTGTGAACACACTAGAAGCTGCTTTCTGAGCAGTTCTGCTCTGAGCTTTGTGGTTTTTGTGCTGAAAGCCCGAGAAGAAATTTCGCCCGTCTCCTTCATTTTGTCATCTGAAGATTTCCCTTCAGAGATCTAAGAAACTGATCATCTCATGCCGTGATTTTAAGAATATTTGGGCAAGGAAGGCATGATGGGAATCCAACCTATGATTCTAAAAAGATCTGCCCCTAAGAACTCTGGGCCAGGCTCTCAGAATGACTTTCACCTCAGGAAGGGTTTAAAAACAACACACCCTTTTCAGATCTATCCTGGCAGATGAAGTTAACAGTGAGTAATTAACCACTGGAACCATTTTAGCAGTGAGCATAATTAATGGCTGGATTCTCCTTCACTGGGCATTTTAAAATCAGGACTACACGATTTTCTAAAAAGAGATGCTCTGGTTCAAATGCGAAGGTACTACTAGGCGATGTCATTAATCCACCTCCACAAGAGAGGTAGCTATGTCGACAGGAGATGCCCTCCTGCTGAAATTGTGCTGTGTACACCGGCCTGGGTAAAACTGCATCGCTAAGGGGGTGGATTTTTCACATCTCTGAGCAACATTGTTACACCCACGTAAGTAAGCTTATAGTGCTCCAGGCCAGGTTAGAGGGGGAAAACCCTGGGGTCTTGCCCATGCTAAAGCTCCAGTTCTTGTTCTCATCCTGGAATCTGCCGTGCTAGAGCAATGGTGAGAAGTGTCAAAGAAAAAGCTCAGCCTGGATACAACCTGACTGGTAGATCCAGAACTTACAGCGCTGAAGAGAAATCTGCTAGATCCATCTCCCCCTCCACAGAATCCCAGCTGATCTCATCAGCTGTGACAACATGGCACAAAGCCAAATCAACAGTCCTTGGTCCTGACACTACCCACGCACTTCACTTTAGTGAATGCAAGATCAGATCTGGATCCCTGAAGGACCTGGACGATGCTACTGGCTGGCCACGGTATTTAAAGGAGACCAGCAGGGGTAGGAGGAATGTTTGAGCTTTTTTTATGATGTATAAAAGGCCTAAGAGGTTTTAGGATTTTGGTTTTTTGTGGGGGAGGGAGGAGGAAGCAGAGGGAGAAGAAAGAAATGTTTAAACATTACAAAATTCTTTTTTCTGGCAGGATTAGCACAGCGACAGCAGCCAAACCCCACAAGTGAAACCTGATCCAGGGAAACCTGCTGTCCTCAGATGGGCAAGAGGATGGAAAAAGCTCTAAAAACTGCCTGCTCCACTCGAACCTCTCCAACTGCCACATCTGACTGGTCATTCCGCTTCTCCATGCTCTAAACACAAGGAAGGCGCAAGTAAATTTTGCCACTTGGAACATCTGCAGATTCCTCGACAAGCGATTGACCTGAGCGTAGAACCACTATACTCAGTAGATCATTGGCCCAGTATAATATAGATATTGCTGCAGGCAGAGTCACAAAATTTGCTGGCAAGTCGCAGCTAGAAGCAGCGGCTGCTGCTTACACCTTTTATTGGATTGGCAAATCTGAGGATGAACACAGATGCTCTGGTGTAAGGTTTGCCATCCGCTCTTTGATTGCCTGCAAACTTGAGTCATTGCTTAAGGGTGTTGATGACATACTTATGCTCCTCTTCATCAGCCTTGCTAATGCTTCTGTCATCGAGGTACATCCATCCAGGCAAGGGTAAGGAGGATGTCTAGCAAACCCTTGATATAGTGTCATCAGGTCGGTCCTATGGAATGATAAGCTGATTTCAATGCCAAGGATGGTCATGACTATGCAGCATGCGGCAATGCGATAGCACATTTGGAAAGTAGTTAGACATTAAGAGGTTGTGTTAAGTACAAACTAGCCATCACCAACACAGTCTTCCAACAGACCAAGTATAAAAGACAACCTCATTCAAAACACAGGCATGGGACTGATTATAGAATCATAGGACTGGAAGGGACCTGGAGAGGTCATCTAGTCCAGTACCCTGCACTCAAGGCAGGACTAAGTATTATCTAGACCATCCCTGACAGGTGTTTGTCTAACCTGCTCTTAAAATCACCAGCAATTTATTCCAGTGTTTATCCACCCTGACAGTTAGGAAGTTTTTCCCTAAACCTCCCTTGCTGCAATTTAAGCCCATTGCTTCTTGTCCTAGCCTCAGAGGTTAAGAACAATAACTCTTCTTCCTCCTCTTTGTAACAACCTTTTACGTACTTGAAAACTGTTATGTCCCCCCTCAGTCTTCTCTTCTCCAGACTAAACAAACCCATTTTTTTCCCAATCTTCCTCCATAGGTCATGTTTTCTAGACCTTTAATAATTTGTCACTCTTCTCTGGACCCTCTCCAGAAATATGGCTCCCAGAACTGGACACAATACTCCAGTTGAGGCCTAATCAGTGTGGAGTAGAGTGGAAGAATTACTTCTTGTAGCTTGCTTACAACACTCCTGCTAATACAGCTCAGAACGATGTTTGCTTTTTTTGCAACAGCGTTACAATGTTGATTAATATTTAGCTTGTGGTCCACTGTGACCCCCAGATCCCTTTCCGCAGTCGACTCCTTTCTAGGCAGTCATTTCCCGTTTTGTATGTGTGCAACTGATTGTTCCTTTCTAAGTGGAGTACTTTGCATTTGTCCTGATTGAATTTCATCCTATTTACTTCAGACCATTTCTCCAGTTTGTCCAGATCATTTTGAATTTTAATCCTATCCTCCAAAGCACTTGCAACCCCTCCCAGTTTGGCATCATCCACAAACTTTATAACTTTATGCCATTATCTAAATAATTGATTAAGATATTTAACAGAACCTGACCCAGAACTGATTGCTGTGGGACCCCACTTGTTATATCCTTCCAGCATGACTGTGAACCACTGGTAAGTACTCTCTGGGAATGGTTTTCCGACCAGTTTTGCACCCAGCTTATAGCAGCTCCATCTAGGTTGCATTTCCCTAGTTTGTTTATGAGAAGGTCATGTGAGACAGTATCCAAAACTTTACTAAAATAAAGATATGTAATTGGACGGCACAGTTTTCCAAAATGTTATGCTCACTTACATCATGACAAGGGCTGATTGCTAGTCAAACCATAAACTTTGACATCGCACGACGTCCTTCTGTATAGCTCTCAAGCAACCCAGGCGGTGACTCAAGCCACTGAAGAAACTCAGTATTTCAAGCCCAGA
Organism: Chelonoidis abingdonii; assembly: GCF_003597395.2. NCBI lineage: Eukaryota > Metazoa > Chordata > Testudines > Testudinidae > Chelonoidis > Chelonoidis abingdonii. Next base: position 29,049,933 of record NC_133781.1, read on the forward strand.
AAACCATGACAGTCTGAATTCCAATAGAAACTCATAGAAACATTTCCCTCTGCTACAGAAGACTCAGTGGATGTTGAGATACCCTGGAAACATTGTTGGGACATAACATAGAATATGACTGTTGAAGTTCTCGGTTTTGTTAAGAAGAACCACCAGGACCAGTTTAATGAGAATGGCCCCAAAATGTGTTAGCTCTTGAACTCCTTGCATGCCATCAATTGAGCCTACCAATCGAGTCTGACCTCGCATATATATGTTCACCTATAGTGTTTGCTGAATCCTTGTACCGCTACATTGATGTGTGATGCCATCTTCATCACCAGGGCTGCAGCTGGGCCATGGTATCATCCCTAGGGTAGTCACGGTTTAAGAATGGCCTTGGAAGATGATTAAGTAAGAGCCTATTTGTGAACCAAATGCAAAACGAAACCAAAACAACCCAGTGCTATTCTCAGCCATATACGTATTCACACACATACGAAACACACTTTCACAGCCCCGTTGCCCAGAATACCACGTGCATTGCTGTTCCCTACACAGAGAAAACACGAAGCAGGAAAGGAAATCCAAGGAACAGCCTGAAGGGAGATAAAAATACATACCAAATTCATAATTGGTCTGTAAATACCTTCAACGTGTGTGGAATTTGTAGGATGTATTCCTCCCTACACCATGTTTATACAGAACAAAAACAAACAAATAAAATGAGTTACCCTTCCCCCCGCCAAAGGAGATGAAATAATTAGTTTAGCGATGGGGATGACTGCAGCACTGGATGTTTTGCCTCTGTACATTAGATTAATTTGAATCTCGGGCGGGGTTTGATTAAAACTAGTTTAAGTGGGTTTCTGGCATTCAAATGACTTGGGGCCAGATGCTCAGCTAATGTCAATCAACATAGCTCCGCTGATGTTTATGGAGCCCCATCCAGCTACACCTTTATTATTTATTACCAGTAACGAACTCAATGGGAGAAGCAGTGTTTCTGGAACAAGACAGATGAAGTGACATTTTCTGCACTGATGGTGAAGGAGAGCTATGCTCTTGCTTCCCTCGTGCACTGAAAGCATATGAGCAAACACCTTACTGGGAAAAAGAATAGTGCAAGCAGCTTTTAACTCACACATTAAAAAAAATGAAATGTTCATAGTGCACCCAGGGGCTAACGCTAGGAGAAAAATAACACAGATGGTAATAAGTCATTTCATGGTAATTGAAAGAGAGAAAGCCGCAAAAGCTCAGAGACTAAGAACAAAAAAAAACATAAGAGAAAAGAAAAACTAAGACGGAAAGATAGCGTCTCTCAGATCCCAGGGGGTCAGTTTCTGCTACAGAATGCATTGCAAATTAGAGATGGCAATATTGGTCCATTCATATAGGGTGGAGTTTTTTCAACCTATAGCTCTGAAAGCATATTACAAAGGTGGGTAACCATTTTACAGAGGGAGAAACTGAGGCATAAAATTAGCAACTTCACATCATGAGGAAAGTCAGTGACAGTGCAGTGAACAGAACCCAGGAGTCTTGACTTCCAGCTCCACGCTCAAGCCCCTGCAATTGCCCCTCCAGAGGTTATTACGTAGCATCTTTGTACCGAAGGCGCATCCTCCCAAGCATGTTACTTGGATTAGAACCACTTTGAAGGGTAAAGGAGACAGACGAGCGAGCAGAGATCAGAAAGGAAAACAGGCTTTTGGGAGCTTTCAGAAAGGTTTGTTTTCACTTCTCACCTGGATGAATCCAAGGTAGCAGCCCCAACAGCATGTGAAACATTAACATGCCTCCACAACCCAAGTTCCCCTGGGACCCACCCACCTACTTAAGAGGGCTTGGGAAACATTCAGCTGATTTCAATCAAGCTACACTGAAATCAACTCCTGGCACATTCATTTCTACAGCAGAGCCCCAGCTGAGAACAAGCATGTCATCAAGAGGCTGAAAGGGCTTATAACCACTTGTGATAGATGGCACTTATCTTTTGCTAGAACAAATCTAAAGCAGAGTTCACACCGCACACTTGTACAGGCAGGTGGAATAGCGGAGGTTAAGGCTGACTATACACAAACTATTACAGCAGCAACATGCTTCCAGAGGTCCTGCCATGGGCCCTTCAATGCTGCTCAGACATCTCCCCAATGCTTGGTACCTGCAAACTGTGTGCTATTCTGGACTGCAAGGCAGGTCCCATCCACCACCTCTTACAGTTCAGTTTCCACAGACGAGAACAGAAGTATTATTCCTTCAAACCCAGATGCCCAAGTCTTTAAGGCAGCACGGAACGTAGTGCAAGACAGAAGGCTTGATTCTCCCCTCACTCATACCAGTGAGACTCCAGTGTCTTTAAGGGGGGGGGGGGGGATCAAGTCCAGTTTTTTTTTAGAATATTCTGCAGGTCACCTTGCACCTCTCATATCCCTGGTCTGTTCTAAACACTTAACTGGGACCAGATTAGTATGCCTGCCTCTGCGTGTGCACATGACACGGAGAATGCACACACAGGTGCATTGTATTTGTGTTATAATTCCGAGAAACCTCAGCCAGGTCTGGGCCCCACCGGGTTGGGTGTTGTACAGAGAGTGAGACACGGTAACCTGCCCCAAAGAGCTTACAGTTTTACTACGTATAATTATTTATTCACTGGATAATTTTCCATCTACTCCAGGTCTGCATGCAGGGTTCGCTTCCAGTAACAAAGCCAATGGTTACACAACAAAAATATCTCTGTATGTTTCCTTATATAATCTAATAGAATTAGAAAAGAATGAACTAGGACATGCATCAGACACAAAACAAGATAGCTTTTTAAAAAGTCATTAGTTTAAATTATCCAGTGTTTAACACACTAGTTTAATAACCTCTCAGAAGTAACGCTCTGTCCATTTGCAGAGCATAGATGAGCTATCTTTGTGCCAGCCCAACTCTTTTATAAACCAGTGAAATCTGACAAATGCAAAAGTGACTCATCACGAAAACCGGCCTTCCATTCAGTTTCTACCCCTTACTATTTTGGCTTTGTTTATGTAACCCTTCTGCCCCTCTGAGTTGGCAGCAACAAGAGCCAGGTTCAGTATCCAGGGGTTCCGTTTCAATAACACCATGCATAACCGGCTCGAGCCCCCACCCAGTGACCTGGGACACTTACATACCACACCCTCCTGGGCGCCTCTAGGAGGCAATACTTCCCCTCTCACAAGCACGGAGTCTGAGTGTAGCGAAATCTTTTTAATAAAGGAAGAATCAATGCGGCATCCCATTGGAGAAACACCACAAACAGAGTTATAACACAAACCATAACCACCCCCCCCCAGTACATTTGGCAATGTCCTTTTCCCCTTAGGGTCTTAAGTCCAATCACTCCAAAGTCCAGCAACCCAAAAGTCTCTGGTCAATGCCACCCCAGAATTCAAGAGTCTATCTGTAGAGGTCCCTCCCCCAGCCTGGGTGAAAGGGGCACCTTACGTGGTCCAGGGCCAACTGCCCTGCCTCTCCGTGGGTTCTGCTTCCGCCTTCTCCACGAACTGCTCCGCCTTACCACTCTGCTTCCCACCGTGCTCCTCCGCCGTCCTCACAAACTGCTCCGCTCCACCAGCTGCCTCGTGAGCTGCTCCAGTTGTCCCAGCAAACTGCTCAGCTCCGCTCGCTCTGTGGGCTGCTCCACACGCCCCACAGCTACTCCGCTCTGCCAGCTGCTCCACTCCACCAGCTGTCCTGTGGTCCGCTCCAGCCATCCCCATAAACTGCTCCACTCCGCCAGCTGCTCTGTTCCACAGTATAGCTTCAGGCTCCCCACTAGTTAGCACAGCACTCAGTGCTCCCAGCTCAGTAATTTCAGCTCTTTTGTGATTTCAGCTCTTAGTGATCTCAGCACATAGTAGGGGAGCCCAGTGCTAATGCACCATTAGCCCAAAGTGAGTTCAGCTCAGCAACCTGTATCTAGAGTCTTAAGGGAATAAAAAAATCAACTCTGACATTCCACAGTGGAGAGAGGAGGAGGTGCAACTGATGCTTCTAGCTCCACAAGGAGCCTGCACCACCAGGCACAAATACCTGTCCCCAACCTCTCTCCCTTCACAGGGTTTTGGAAACCCATGTCCCTTGTCTAGCAAGTACCACCCAACTGAGGTTGAGTCATTTCTGTCACAAAGCAGTCCCACAGCTCGGCAGTCTGGGATGGGGTAGGCGTGCCTATGCAAATATTTGAGATTTTACATTCCAGACATTCTTTCCACATTTCCCATAATTCACCACCAGATGTCAGGGTACAGCTCATCCTGACTCTGCTTACATCTAGATTTAATTACAAATGAGACATTACCAGGCCAATTTGTTCCTAAATTCAGGTTCAAACTTTACCAAATGTAAGACCAATAAGAATATGCTTTCGTGCAGTTCTGTTTGTTGGTTAGGTTTTAAATCCAGAGGCAGCAATGTTTCTTGTTTTGTTTTTAAGCCAAGCTTTCCTCTGTAGCGCTTTCACACCAAACATCACAGCTCTGGATTGGTGCACAGCAGACAGAAATTGGAAAGAACATGCAAATTGAAATTGGGGATTTTCCTCGTCCAGAGACACGCATAAAAGAAACAAGCAGCAGCAAAAGAAAGGATGAAGAGTGTCATTTGTAACACATGTAATTTGCTTGATAAAACACACAATGTGAGTTTTCCAGCTAGACCAACCCTAACTCTCATCCACAGGTGGGAAGGTACCAGTGGCCAGACACTAGGATATTGGAAAAACCACCACAATTACACAGCTTATTCTGCTCCCTGCCTCCATTTCTCAACCCACATCATTTACAAAAAAACAAACACCAAAGCATGGTTGTGACAAATCCGCTTGCAGCACCACGCCAGAACAAAGGCTGGACAGGGAGTCGTTCGGAATTAAACAGCACAGCACATGGCTCAGCACTGCTATTCAGAGACCGAACTGAATTCAACCTTCATTTGCAGCATGAAAACAGTCAAGCAGGTGGGAATGTTGATTAAAGTTATTCAGAGAGCACAGACCGGTCGCCTAGCTAGAAGCCTGGCTGCATTTAAGTTTCAATGCACAGCCTGTCTGAAGTGCAGTAACTCATCACCACACTCCCTTCTAGGCACAAATCAGGCACAGCCTTGGAGGCTGTGAAGATAAAGCACTGGCTGTATAATACAGAGGAGCATCAGCTGCCCAACAAAGATGACCCAATTCTACAGTTCACATTAACCTCTCCCAAAGGTAAAGAAAAAGACCAAAAATGCAGCCCCCGCAAAAGCCAGTGATAACGGAAAATGGCAAAAATATGAAACACCTCCACATGGCAGCAGAAAGGACTGAAGAAAACCTGAAGCTAATGCAAATCATATTAAATGCTTCATGATATCAGGAGTATTCATGCTTCAGGCCATGAGCGAACCTTTGACTATTGAGGTCAGGAGGAAATCTCTAGGGGTGAGCTATTCCGTTATTGCCTATTGCATGGTTTTTATTTTCTGACACAGCTGGTACTTGCCACTGTCAGAGACAGAATCCTGGACTAGAAGGACCACAGATCTGATCCATCACGGTCATTCCTATGTTCCTAATAAACCAGAGTCAGACTTGAAGGTAGCATTAGCCAGATGTGGCAGTGAATATTCCTTGAGGAGGGAGCAGGACTCCAGAATACCACTGTGGATAGCCAGCAATAAATAGTGCAGAAGCAGCATTCTCAGACTGCTCTCAGAAGAGGCTCCCCTCAATTTGAACTTTCTGCCTGAAAATTTTCTACCTACTGAAGCTACAAGTTAAATCAGCAATCTTTAGGTGTCTTTCAGTTTCAGCAAATCCTTTTGGCAGAGAGATTATTATTTGGAGGGGGGAGGGTTTTCTAGGCTATTTATTTCGTGCATTTGGCAGCCCTCTGTACATATAACCAGTTTCACTGTTTCCTTTATAACCAATCAGTCTTTTCGCTCCCTCGCTGCAAAGACCTTTCTAAACATCAGCATGGGAGCAAACAACCCATACAGAAACATTCTCAGCAATTTGTTTTAAGTGATAGGATATGGCATTAAAACGGGGCTCTAGCAGAAACTGGATTTTTCTTTTTAAGTTACTCAGTTTCAAAATATTCAGTCCCTTTACAGTCTTGCAGTAGCAAGATGATAAACAGTAGCAAGCAAAAGCATCGGGACTGACTGCTGACAGGGCTGCTGTCTGGTGGAACCATGTTAGCCAATTTAGCCTCCTTGGGACCCACTGGAGAAGACACATCAAACAAGAGAGCTTTGGGATGCTGAGTTCCAGCTAGCCAGTGATGAGGTCACATGTCAGGAGCAGCAGTGCTGAAATGCGCAGCGCAAGAAACCGATCCCTGCGCTGTAGATAGGTTTTGAAGCTTTAGCTGATTGAGGGTTTGATTGAAAAGCGAAAACCCAGATAACTAGAAATCCTACAGCACGCTTCCCATGTGCACGTTCAGGCTGAGGAACCGGGTCACCTGGAAATAACAGGCACTGGCTTCTGAAATATCACTAAGCAGGTGAAGCCAAGGCAGTACAGAGAGCAGAGCCAAGTCACCCAGCCATGGTGCAGAAGAAATGAAGGCCTGGATTAGAGAGCAAAAGGAAAATGCCATCCGAGGCAGAAGGCACACAAAACAGGCATGGCTGGCTGGTGGCCAGCAGTTCCAATCGGTGGGAACACAACACAGTGGTTGGGTTAAAACCCCAAAACCAAATGGACAAAGGGTGGCCTCAAGGGTAAGGCAAGGTTAAGGAGATCTGGGTACCCTGTTCTGTCAGTGATTCATTGGCTCAGTACAACAATCTGTAATCCACTAAAACCCCTTTTTCTGATCTGTGACCTCGGGGGTTGTCATAAACAGATAGCTAAGGGTTAATGTTTCTTTTACCTGTAAAGGGTTAACAAAGGGAACCAAACACCTGACCAGAGGACCAATCAGGAAACAGGATTTTTCAAAGCTCAAGGGAGGGAATTTGTGGGTGTTCTTTGTCCTGG